>NC_091338.1:14734024-14801524 GCF_038502225.1 Cherax quadricarinatus
GTGGGCTGGGTGTAGGAGGGAGGTTGGCTGGGTGAGGGAGGGAGGTGGGCTGGGTGAAGGAAGGAGGGAGGTGGGCTCGGTGAGGGAGGGAGGGAAGGAAGGAGGTGGGCGGGGTGGGCGGAAGTAACAATGGTAATCAGGGAGGAATATCGACTTTAATTACTTTGATTAATTACTCTATCTCAACCTGAGACGATTAATCTTTACTGACTCAATTAACACGCTGGGAAGTCAGGTAGGTGAGGGTGGGGTGATGGCGGAGGATGGGGGGTGGGCGAATTGTGGGGGTGACGTGAGGGCTGGTTGTTCAGAATGGAGGGTGGTCAGTTGGTTGGTAGATGGGTGGTGAGGGTGGGATAGCTGTTAGGGTATGGACAGTAGGTGGGTGATATGGGTGGGATAATTGTTGAGGTGTGGATAGTAGGTGGGTGGTGTGGGTGTTGAGGTGGGTAGTAGAGGGTGGGCCACGGATCGACATGCTCCTTACAAGTTTTTCTTTCTTTCTTACTCAGGCAGCTAGGCTTCTCTGCTGGCTGCCTGGTCAACCAGGCTGTTGCTGCTGGCGGCCCACTGGTCCACACATTCACCACAGCTTGCTTGATCTGTCACTTGGCGAAGGTAGTGATCCAGTTTCCTCTTGAAAACTTCCATACTCGTTACTGATATCTGCTGGTAGCAGGTTGACATCTGCTGGTAGCAGGTTGACATCTGCTGGTAGCAAGTTGATATCTGCTGGTAGCAGGTTGATATCTGCTGGTAGCAGGTTGATATCTGCTGGTAGCAAGTTGATATCTGCTGGTAGCAGGTTGATATCTGCTGGTAGCAGGTTGATATCTGCTGGTAGCAGGTTGATATCTGCTGGTAGCAAGTTGATATCTGCTGGTAGCAGGTTGATATCTGCTGGTAGCAGGTTGATATCTGCTGGTAGCAGGTTGATATCTGCTGGTAGCAAGTTGATATCTGCTGGTAGCAGGTTGATATCTGCTGGTAGCAGGTTGATATCTGCTGGTAGCAGGTTGATATCTGCTGGTAGCAGGTTGATATCTGCTGGTAGCAGGTTGATATCTGCTGGTAGCAGGTTGATATCTGCTGGTAGCAGGTTGATATCTGCTGGTAGCAGGTTGATATCTGCTGGTAGCAAGTTGATATCTGCTGGTAGCAGGTTGATATCTGCTGGTAGCAGGTTGATATCTGCTGGTAGCAGGTTGATATCTGCTGGTAGCAGGTTGATATCTGCTGGTAGCAAGTTGATATCTGCTGGTAGCAAGTTGATATCTGCTGGTAGCAAGTTGATATCTGCTGGTAGCAAGTTGATATCTGCTGGTAGCAAGTTGATATCTGCTGGTAGCAGGTTGATATCTGCTGGTAGCAGGTTGACATCTGCTGGTAGCAGGTTGACATCTGCTGGTAGCAGGTTGACATCTGCTGGTAGCAGGTTGACATCTGCTGGTAGCAGGTTGACATCTGCTGGTAGCAGGTTGATATCTGCTGGTAGCAGGTTGACATCTGCTGGTAGCAAGTTGATGTCTGCTGGTAGCAGGTTGATATCTGCTGGTAGCAGGTTGATATCTGCTGGTAGCAGGTTGATATCTGCTGGTAGCAGGTTGATATCTGCTGGTAGCAAGTTGATATCTGCTGGTAGCAGGTTGATATCTGCTGGTAGCAGGTTGATATCTGCTGGTAGCAGGTTGATATCTGCTGGTAGCAAGTTGATATCTGCTGGTAGCAGGTTGATATCTGCTGGTAGCAGGTTGATATCTGCTGGTAGCAGGTTGATATCTGCTGGTAGCAAGTTGATATCTGCTGGTAGCAGGTTGATATCTGCTGGTAGCAGGTTGATATCTGCTGGTAGCAGGTTGATATCTGCTGGTAGCAGGTTGATATCTGCTGGTAGCAGGTTGATATCTGCTGGTAGCAGGTTGATATCTGCTGGTAGCAGGTTGATATCTGCTGGTAGCAGGTTGATATCTGCTGGTAGCAAGTTGATATCTGCTGGTAGCAGGTTGATATCTGCTGGTAGCAGGTTGATATCTGCTGGTAGCAGGTTGATATCTGCTGGTAGCAGGTTGATATCTGCTGGTAGCAAGTTGATATCTGCTGGTAGCAAGTTGATATCTGCTGGTAGCAAGTTGATATCTGCTGGTAGCAAGTTGATATCTGCTGGTAGCAAGTTGATATCTGCTGGTAGCAGGTTGATATCTGCTGGTAGCAGGTTGACATCTGCTGGTAGCAGGTTGACATCTGCTGGTAGCAGGTTGACATCTGCTGGTAGCAGGTTGACATCTGCTGGTAGCAGGTTGACATCTGCTGGTAGCAGGTTGATATCTGCTGGTAGCAGGTTGACATCTGCTGGTAGCAAGTTGATGTCTGCTGGTAGCAGGTTGATATCTGCTGGTAGCAGGTTGATATCTGCTGGTAGCAGGTTGATATCTGCTGGTAGCAGGTTGATATCTGCTGGTAGCAGGTTGATATCTGCTGGTAGCAGGTTGACATCTGCTGGTAGCAAGTTGACATCCGCTGGTAGCAAGTTGATGTCTGCTGGTAGCAAGTTGATGTCTGCTGGTAGCAGGTTGACATCTGCTGGTAGCAAGTTGATGTCTGCTGGTAGCAGGTTGATATCTGCTGGTAGCAGGTTGACATCTGCTGGTAGCAGGTTGACATCTGCTGGTAGCAAGTTGACATCTGCTGGTAGCAGGTTGACATCTGCTGGTAGCAAGTTGATGTCTGCTGGTAGCAGGTTGACATCTGCTGGTAGCAGGTTGACATCCGCTGGTAGCAGGTTGACATCTGCTGGTAGCAGGTTGATATCTGCTGGTAGCAAGTTGACATCTGCTGGTAGCAGGTTGACATCTGCTGGTAGCAAGTTAATATCTGCTGGTAGCAGGTTAATATCTGCTGGTAGCAGGTTGACATCTGCTGGTAGCAGGTTGATATCTGCTGGTAGCAGGTTATCTACTGGTAGCAGGTTGACATCAGCTGGTAGCAGGTTGACATCTGCTGGTAGCAAGTTAATATCTGCTGGTAGCAGGTTGACATCCGCTGGTAGCAGGTTGACATCCGCTGGTAGCAGGTTGACATCCGCTGGTAGCAGGTTAATATCTGCTGGTAGCAGGTTGACATCCGCTGGTAGCAGGTTGACATCTGCTGGTAGCAGGTTAATATCTGCTGGTAGCAGGTTAATATCTGCTGGTAGCAGGTTGACATCCGCTGGTAGCAGGTTAATATCTGCTGGTAGCAGGTTGACATCCGCTGGTAGCAGGTTGACATCTGCTGGTAGCAGGTTAATATCTGCTGGTAGCAGGTTGACATCTGCTGGTAGCAGGTTGACATCTGCTGGTAGCAGGTTGACATCCGCTGGTAGCAGGTTGACATCTGCTGGTAGCAGGTTAATATCTGCTGATAGCAGGTTAATATCTGCTGGTAGCAGGTTAATATCTGCTGGTAGCAGGTTGACATCTGCTGGTAGCAGGTTGACATCTGCTGGTAGCAGGTTAATATCTGCTGGTAGCAGGTTAATATCTGCTGGTAGCAGGTTAATATCTGCTGGTAGCAGGTTGACATCCGCTGGTTAAAGAATCTTGGACCACGGATGTTGACATGCTGTGCCCGTGGTGGTCTATTTCACTCTTCCTCCTAGAGTGTAGCTTTAAGACCAGACCCTTAAGTATATCCATACATGGACCAGACCCTCAAGTATATCCATACATGGACCAGACCCTCAAGTATATCCATACATGGACCAGACCCTCAAGTATATCCATACATGGACCAGACCCTTAAGTATATCCATACATGGATCAGACCCTTAAGTATATCCATACATGGACCAGACCCTGAAGTATATCCATACATGGACCAGACCCTTAAGTATATCCATACATGGACCAGACCCTTAAGTATATCCATACATGGACCAGACCCTGAAGTATATCCATACATGGACCAGACCCTTAAGTATATCCATACATGGACCAGACCCTGAAGTATATCCATACATGGACCAGACCCTTAAGTATATCCATACATGGACCAGACCCTGAAGTATATCCATACATGGACCAGACCCTCAAGTATATCCATACATGGACCAGACCCTGAAGTATATCCATACATGGACCAGACCCTCAAGTATATCCATACATGGACCAGACCCTCAAGTATATCCATACATGGACCAGACCCTCAAGTATATCCATACATGGACCAGACCCTCAAGTATATCCATACATGGACCAGACCCTCAAGTATATCCATACATGGACCAGACCCTCAAGTATATCCATACATGGACCAGACCCTCAAGTATATCCATACATGGACCAGACCCTCAAGTATATCCATACATGGACCAGACCCTCAAGTATATCCATACATGGATCAGACCCTCAAGTATATCCATACATGGACCAGACCCTCAAGTATATCCATACATGGACCAGACCCTCAAGTATATCCATACATGGATCAGACCCTCAAGTATATCCATACATGGACCAGACCCTCAAGTATATCCATACATGGACCAGACCCTCAAGTATATCCATACATGGACCAGACCCTCAAGTATATCCATACATGGACCAGACCCTCAAGTATATCCATACATGGATCAGACCCTCAAGTATATCCATACATGGACCAGACCCTCAAGTATATCCATACATGGACCAGACCCTCAAGTATATCCATACATGGATCAGACCCTCAAGTATATCCATACATGGACCAGACCCTCAAGTATATCCATACATGGACCAGACCCTCAAGTATATCCATACATGGATCAGACCCTCAAGTATATCCATACATGGACCAGACCCTGAAGTATATCCATACATGGACCAGACCCTCAAGTATATCCATACATGGATCAGACCCTCAAGTATATCCATACATGGACCAGACCCTTAAGTATATCCATACATGGATCAGACCCTTAAGTATATCCATACATGGACCAGACCCTCAAGTATATCCATACATGGACCAGACCCTCAAGTATATCCATACATGGACCAGACCCTCAAGTATATCCATACATGGACCAGACCCTCAAGTATATCCGTACATGGACCAGACCCTCAAGTATATCCATACATGGATCAGACCCTCAAGTATATCCATACATGGACCAGACCCTTAAGTATATCCATACATGGATCAGACCCTTAAGTATATCCATACATGGACCAGACCCTGAAGTATATCCATACATGGACCAGACCCTTAAGTATATCCATACATGGACCAGACCCTCAAGTATATCCATACATGGACCAGACCCTTAAGTATATCCATACATGGATCAGACCCTTAAGTATATCCATACATGGACCAGACCCTCAAGTATATCCATACATGGACCAGACCCTTAAGTATATCCATACATGGATCAGACCCTTAAGTATATCCATACATGGACCAGACCCTCAAGTATATCCATACATGGATCAGACCCTCAAGTATATCCATACATGGACCAGACCCTCAAGTATATCCATACATGGATCAGACCCTCAAGTATATCCATACATGGACCAGACCCTCAAGTATATCCATACATGGACCAGACCCTCAAGTATATCCATACATGGATCAGACCCTCAAGTATATCCATACATGGACCAGACCCTCAAGTATATCCATACATGGACCAGACCCTGAAGTATATCCATACATGGACCAGACCCTGAAGTATATCCATACATGGACCAGACCCTGAAGTATATCCATACATGGACCAGACCCTGAAGTATATCCATACATGGACCAGACCCTGAAGTATATCCATACATGGACCAGACCCTGAAGTATATCCATACATGGACCAGACCCTGAAGTATATCCATACATGGACCAGACCCTGAAGTATATCCATACATGGACCAGACCCTGAAGTATATCCATACATGGACCAGACCCTGAAGTATATCCATACATGGACCAGACCCTGAAGTATATCCATACATGGACCAGACCCTGAAGTATATCCATACATGTATTTTCAGGTATTTATCTTCGTCCCAGTGACTACATTTTGAGTATTTCAACTTGTTCCCACTAGTTTAAATGCTCTATTAGTTCTACGATGGTCGTAAACGATTTCTCTATCTCTTCTACCTCTGATATCTCCCCCATCCTGTGTTATTTCTCTCTCTCTCTCTCATTATCGATCCTATTAACTATTCTGGCTTTACGGCACTTATCTTGCTGTATTCTCTGAGAGGTCATCCCACATTATCACATCCAGGTGTTTCAAATAAGTTTGTTTCCTTCTTTGACATGGTCTTCTTGTGGTGTATGGAGTGCTGGTTCTTTCTCTTTCTTTCTGTATCTGAGCAGTTAAAACTGAACTCTAGTGAACATCATGTTATTTTTCTATCGCCTATTGGAACACTTTGTTGATGTTCCTTTGCAATTTTCCATCCTCTTTCATCGAACCTTATAATGTCTTCAACTTTATTTTGGTATCGTCCGCAAATAGAACTGGTTCAGTGGTATATAATACCGACACATTAATAACAAGACACACCTGCAAAATCTGAGTATCTTTATTGAGAGATGTTTCAGCCGCACAATAGATTTTATCAGTTTAATAAAGAGGTATGAGGGCGGAGGTCACATGTAAGCGGGGCCCTGCAGGGGAAGTAGGTGAGGCACATAAGGTGGACCAGAGATTTATCAATGTAGGTGCAGATAATATTCTGTGTACCAAGATTCCATAGTGATGCTATGCCACACAAATATCACTGGAGTTACAGACGGAGGAACGGACGGAGTAATGGACGGAGGGGCGGACAGAGGGATGGAGGCAGCAAGCGAAGCTGGCCATTTGTTCGAGATTATGATAGGAGAGATAAGGAGAGATAAAGAGGTTGACACTGCATCAGTTTCTCCAAGAAGATCTCACAGGTTGAGATATGTACCTTCACCCCCCCCTCCTTCCCCCGGCCGCCCACAGATGGAACACTCCACCCCCGCCCATGTACTCACACCCATTAACACATGACCACCTGCGCCCAACCCCCCTCCCCCTCCCGACACACACATACGTCCAAGACAAGGTTGAACACCTGATAACGCAAGAGGCAAGGCAGCCTTATCAGGTTCCGTTAATGACAGACTCAACACCAGATAAAAATGACAAAAATATATGATTTGAGTAAATACTGAGTGACATACGCAACGCCTTTACTTACTGCCTGTAAAAAGTATCCTTGACAAGAAATACACTGACCATAACACAGTTACAACAACTTAAAGTAAGGTTTATGGACCAACTGGCATGTGCTGATGACCTCTGTTCAGTTTTACATGATGGACTTTGAACATTAACAATCTTATATCCTACTTGGAAGAATGTTAGCACTGTCAGTGTAATGATGGCACTGTCAGTGTAATGATGGCAATGTCAGTGTAATGATGGCACTGTCAGTGTAATGATGGCACTGTCAGTGTAATGATGGCACTGTCAGTGTAATGATGGCACTGTCAGTGTAATGATGGCACTGTCAGTGTAATGATGGCACTGTCAGTGTAATGATGGCACTGTCAGTGTAATGATGGCACTGTCAGTGTAATGATGGCACTGTCAGTGTAATGATGGCACTGTCAGTGTAATGATGGCACTGTCAGTGTAATGATGGCACTGTCAGTGTAATGATGGCACTGTCAGTGTAATGATGGCAATGTCAGTGTAATGATGGCACTGTCAGTGTAATGATGGCACTGTCAGTGTAATGATGGCACTGTCAGTGTAATGATGGCACTGTCAGTGTAATGATGGCACTGTCAGTGTAATGATGGCAATGTTAGTGTAATGATGGCAATGTCAGTGTAATGATGTCACTGTCAATGTAATGATGGCACTGTCAGTGTAATGATGGGACTGTCAGTGTAATGATGACAATGTCAGTGGAATGATGGCAATGTCAGTGTAATGATGGCACTGTCAGTGTAATGATGGCACTGTCAGTGTAATGATGGCACTATCAGTGTAATGATGGCACTGTCAGTGTAATGATGGCACTGTCAGTGTAATGATGGCACTGTCAGTGTAATGATGGCACTGTCAGTGTAATGATGGCAATGTCAGTGTAATGATGGCACTGTCAGTGTAATGATGGCACTGTCAGTATAATGATGGCACTGTCAGTGTAATGATGGCACTGTCAGTATAATGATGGCACTGTCAGTGTAATGATGGCAGTCAGTGTAATGATGGCAATGTCAGTGTAATGATGGCACTGTCAGTGTAATGATGGCACTGTCAGTGTAATGATGGCACTGTCAGTGTAATGATGGCACTGTCAGTGTAATGATGGCACTGTCAGTGGAATGATGGCAATGTCAGTGTAATGATGGCACTGTCAGTATAATGATGGCACTGTCAGTATAATGATGGCACTGTCAGTATAATGATGGCACTGTCAGTGTAATGATGGCAATGTCAGTGTAATGATGGCACTGTCAGTATAATGATGGCACTGTCAGTATAATGATGGCACTGTCAGTATAATGATGGCACTGTCAGTGTAATGATGGCACTGTCAGTGTAATGATGGCACTGTCAGTGTAATGATGGCACTGTCAGTGTAATGATGGCACTGTCAGTGTAATGATGGCACTGTCAGTATAATGATGGCACTGTCAGTGTAATGATGGCAATGTCAGTGTAATGATGGCACTGTCAGTATAATGATGGCACTGTCAGTATAATGATGGCACTGTCAGTATAATGATGGCACTGTCAGTATAATGATGGCACTGTCAGTGTAATGATGGCACTGTCAGTATAATGATGGCACTCAGTATAATGATGGCACTGTCAGTATAATGTTGGCACTGTCAGTGGAGAGTGTAGGTGCCACTTTGCCAGTTAATTTAAAAATGATATATCAATATTTTACATTAAACATCTGGAGTATACTTCTTCTGAATGATTTCAATATTAAATTGCTTATTTGTCTTATGAAATGAACAAATTTTGGGGGAAGTTTAGGCTTCGCAAGCGAAAATTTCCTAATTTTCTAACCTAGTTAATAAGTTTGAAACTATGTTATATAGCTAAAGAAAACAGTTGTGGTCAGCTTTAAGCTTTCAGTGTTTTTTCTAAAATAATTGGAGAATGTCTCTCGAGATCAGAAGTCAGTGTTCAACTTGACTGAGTTATAACTCCAGAAATCGTACCGTGGTTTGTTTACTGGTTTATCTTAGCTAATGTAATTTCTATAAAGCCGTGGCATCTGCCTGGCCTCAAAGCCATTCTAACACATTTTGTATGTTATGTATCTAAAGCCTAAATAAAAGTTTGCTAAACCTTAATCTCTGGTTAGTCTTGCTGAGAGAAAAGTTTGGAGTGAGTTTGGCCTGTGTACGTACCTCCCAAACTGACATTTTTATTAAAGAAACTGAAAAAATTGAGATACTGGCTTTGATAATTTGTGAATCCCTCATTCGACTGGCTTCAAACCTTCATATCAACAGCTTCATAATGTAAATTCTGAGCGGCTTTAAATTTAATTAGGCTAGGTGGGTCTTAGTCATATGATGACCCGCCACTGGAACTTTTGGTCATCTGACCGAGGCCTTAAACTGGCTTACCGGTCCACCCCTTTAAAAATTTTGGCTATGATTATAACTATTTCATTGCTTCCACAAACTGAGTGTATTACGAAATACTAATTAACGTGAGATAACTGCAGAATGCCTTTCAATCTGGCTTTAAACTTTTAATGTGGTCTGTTTCAGTGAAAAGTTGTGTTGGGCACTGAGTCCTAATCTTTTTAATTTGCCTTGATACTGCTTAGGGGCTTTTGATACAAGGAACTGGAGTTATCCTCCCCTTGCTTAAATCGAATCTGAATGCATTACATTCCCCAGGCGCTGTATGATGGGTTCTGTGTAATAACTTGGGAATGCCTCTTCTGGTCGGCTTTAAATTTTCAGTCTTGATGTGTTTTCCTCAATGGAAGCTTTACCTTGACTTTAGGTTGTATAAGTTTTAATGTGCCAATTTTATTAATCAAATTGTTTTCCGTGAAATACCTGGAGAATGTCTCTTGTGATCAGGAATAAATCACAGTGTTGCTGGGTTATTATAGGTTAAATGTATATAATATCCATTTAATAAATCCCATTTAATTATTTACATGTATACTTAAACCTTAAACGCTGGTAAATCTTAAGAGGAAAGTTTAGACTTAGTCTGGTCTGTGTTGCTCCCAGTTTTCCTTTTTATATATAAAAGAAACAAACAATATTGAAATACAGATTTTCCTGCAATAATTTCTGAGTGCCTCATCAAACTGCCTTCATCTTTCAGCGCTGATAGCATAATAACTGAAATTCTGATTAGCTTCACACATAAGACCACTCCAGGATCCACTCCTGTCAGCTAAGAGCAGGAAACTGAGCTTACAGTGGACACTGGCTCACCAAAACTGGACAGGTAAACATTAGAAAAACATCACCTGGTCTGACAAATCAAGATTTTTGCTGCGACAGTTTTAGGATATTGGTCCTCTGAGATAACAAGTGAATCTGTCTTCAGTCTGACTTCTAAGCTGCTGTTGTTTCTTACCTGAGCAAATATGTCCTAAGTTGCCATTTTTAGTAAATTATTATTACACTTGAAACTAAGTGCTAAAACCACAAGGGTCATAAATTTTAGTGAAAAATCTGGATATTAGCGTCCATGCGATAACATGTTAATATCATATCTGATTCGCTTCAAATCTTCAGCGCTAATACTCACTTGCATTATAAACTTATGCCACACTCAGCATTAATCTTTTTTCCGTGAGCTGACGTACAGTGGGCTGGGGTTATGCAATACGAGGATACCTTCCTCGAATCCCGCAGTGACCGAAATACATCCAGTTTGTATACTTACTCGATATTCTTATCTTCCGTTATCTGGCAGGATAGTGAAGGAGGGTGCAGATGTTGTCACCTGTTCCTCGTATCTTGTTCGCTATTAAGTAGTGTTGATCTGGGTTAGGGCTTAATTCCAGATACAAGATGCAAAACAACCACGGGGGAGTTGAATGATAGCTCTAGGCCTTTCGTGTCGCAATCAACATATCATCAGGAGCTTGGAATGCTGCACACAAGAGGATGAAATCCGAGCAAACACGGTGAGTGAGCGTTTTTGCTAGCAACACACACACACATTATATAGGTATATTTTATTACATAATATGATACAAAAAGGTTTAAGAGGCACATTGTTGATATAAAGATGGGATATACAGTACATAAGATGTGAGAGATAAATGTCTAGTACATACTGTTACATGTTTGTCACTGATTATAGTGCGAAAATCTCATCCAGCTCTTCAGAACTGGGGCACGTGCCCAAAATACAGTAGGCATTATCCCTCTGAACAGCAGCGCTGAGTCGCTGGAACAGAAAACTAGCTGCCCTGGGATCCCTAGTTACCCTGATAAGTCTTTTGCCTAGCTCCTTAAGGAACTTAGATGCACTCTTTCCCCATGAGCCAAGGGTCTCTGAGCCTATGGGAACAAACATATAATGATGGGCAAGTTCTCCATATTTTCTAGACTTTTGGGACTCCCTGAAACTGGCGGCTGCCCCTCCTTCCTCCCTGGTGTACTGGAGATAGGTATCAGCCAAAGTAGATGCACATATGTAGTCCGACACCACCTGCTTACCGCCTGTCCAGGCTTGAACTGTAATACCATCTGGACGCTTCTGGCTGCCATCAGATCCGCATAGTTGCGGTGGCTCCCTTACTGCTGGGCATCCGGCTGTTATGAGGCTCCTCTTGATAATGTTATTAACCTCCTCATGTCTTGCAATCTTTCCCTCGGATTTACGGCACACAAGACCATGGTACCCGAATCGGTCTGCTGCTTCACTGCCACAAATACACCTGTGTTCGGCGAGATTAGGGGCGGCAAGTCGAAGGGCAACATCAATGCGGATGGTCTGTGGGTCGATCCGTGTGCCAAGGCTGGAGTTGGGAACAGCCAACAGAAAGTCCCCTGCATGAGGAGCTCTCACTGCCAGGAGGCGGGCTCTATCCTTCCCTGACACTCATATATATATATATATATATATATATATATATATATATATATATATATATATATATATATATATATATATATATATATATATATATGATATATATATATATAAATACACGTCGTGGCGAATAAGTAAAGCTGGTCAATTAGCAAGAACTCGTTTAAAATTAAGTCTTTTCTAAAAATTTTCTCTTATACATTTAAAGATATATTTTTTTATTAATGTTAATATAAAAATTAATGATTTTGTAACAAAAGAACCTTAGGAAACTTATCTAACCTTATTATAACAAGTGCAACAAATATACATATATACATATATATATATATATATATATATATATATATATATATATATATATATATATATATATATATATATATATACACATTAATCATAGTAGAGAGGGAGAGACTACCCTTCCCACCTCCCATGCCCCACCAGTGCGTGGGTGGGTCTGGCGTACCTGCCCAGGTGAGTGTGATAATACTTACCATGATAGCACATTACCAGAGAATACCCACGACACCTCCCAGGTGTACACACCCAGATGTATACTCTCCCAGGTTTACTCTCCCTGGTGTACTCTCCCAGTTGTACACACCCAGGCGTACTCTCCTAGGTGTACTTACCCAGGTGTACTCGCCTTGTAGTGTTTCCGTAGGTCGAGACCTAGCCCTTGGCCCCACCCCGTAGAATATCTTGTTCAACATTACCGATTTTTTCGGTAACCTGTGCCCTACCCTACCTACTCTTAAAGCTGTGTACTGAGTTTCCCTCCACCACTGTCTTACCCAAGTCATTCCACTTTTCAACCATTCTGTGTCTTCAGCTTCCATCTGTGTCCCCTTGATCCAGGGCCTCTTATTTCAGTCTGCTCCTATCTGCCTTATCAGTTCCTCTTAATATTTTGTATGTCTTAATCAATCAAGTGTGTGTGTGTGTGTGTGTGTGTGTGTGTGTGTGTGTGTGTGTGTGTGTGTGTGTGTGTGTGTGTATGTGTGTGTGTGTGTGTGTGTGTGTGTGTGTGTGTGTGTGTGTGTGTGTGTATGTGTGTGTGTGTGTGTGTGTGTATGTGTGTGTGTGTGTGTGTGTGTGTGTGTGTGTGTGTGTGTGTGTGTGTGTATGTGTGTGTGTGTGTGTGTGTGTGTGTGTGTGTGTGTGTGTGTGTGTGTGTGTGTGTGTATGTGTGTGTGTGTGTATGTGTGTGTGTGTGTGTGTGTGTGTGTGTGTGTGTGTGTGTGTGCGCACTCACCATACGTGGTGAGTGGAGGTCGAGTTTCAGCTCCTGGCCCCACCACTTTGCTGGTTGCTGCTAGGCTTACTCTCCTGGCTTCGAGAGCCTTATTGTACCTCTTCTTAAAGCTATGTATGGCTCCTGCCACCACCACTTCACTCTCAAGGTCTTTCCCCTTCCTGACTACTCTAAGGCTGAAGAAATATTTCCTAATATCCCTGTGACTCATCTGAGTTTTCAACACCCAGCTGTGCCCCCGTGTTTCTGTTTCCCATCTCTCAAACAATCTGTCCCTATTCACTCCATCAATTCCTCTCAGTATTTTGTACATTGTTATCATATCACCCTTACTTCTGTCCTCCAGTGTCGTCAGGTTGAGTTCTCTTAACATCTCAGAGGATATACCCCTTAGTTCCGGGACTAGTTTTGGTGCAAACCTCTGCACTTTCTCCGGTTTCTTGACATGCTTGACCATGTATGCGTTTCATATTGGTGCTGCATACTCGAATATGGGCCTGACGTACAGTGTCGTGAATGACCCCTTACTCAGATATCTAAAAGCTATTCTTAGATTTGCCAGACGTGCTGTCAGTGCAACGGTTATGTGGTTAATGTGAGCCTCAGGTGATATGCTCAGTACAATACTCACCCGAAGGACCTTCTTGAGTGAGATTTGCAGTCTTTGCCCAACGAGCCTGCATTCCATCTGCAGTCTTTTTTTTTTGCAGACGAGTGTATGCGTGACTATGTTGTATGTTTGTGTGTGTGTATGAGTACTCACTCACGTACATGTGGTTGCAGGGTTGGAGAGCCAGCGTGTGTGTGTGTGTGTGTGTGTGTGTGTGTGTGTGGGAGGTGTTTTATGTCTCTGTAGGACAGTTCTAAGTTGTACTTCACGTGTTGAACATGTACACAAAGATGTACATGCAATGGACACAATGATGTACACATGATGATACACACATGATGATGCAAACATGATGATGCACACACGATAATACACACGCAAGACTACATAGTGATGAGCACACAGTATGTATACACAATGATATACAAACGCACACACATAGGGGTACACACAAACACACAGCGAAGAGGCGGGGCCAGGAACTGTGACTTAATCCCTACAACCACAAATAGGTGAGTACTCATACACACACACACACACACACACACACACACATACACACACACACACACACACACACACACACACACACACACACACACACACACACCTGCTGAGATCACCGGAATTACACTGGCTCACACGCATCACTTTGCAGCTGTCATACACAGCTTCAGGTGCGGATACGCACTTAATACACAATACTTATACCAACAGTATTTTATTTATATACCGTTCGGGATATATGTGGGCGGTGTGCGGGTCTGGTGTATGGGCGGCATGTGGGCGGTGTGTGGGTCTGGTGTGTGGGCGGCATGTGGGTGGTGTGTGGGTCTGGTGTGTGGGCGGCATGTGAGCGGTGTGTGGGTCTGGTGTGTGGGCGGCATGTGGGCGGTGTGTGGGTCTGGTGTGTGGGCGGCATGTGGGCGGTGTGTGGGTCTGGTGTGTGGGCAGTGTGGGTCTGGTGTGTGGGTAGTGTGGGTCTGGTGTGTGGGCAGTGTGGGTCTAGTGTGTTGGCGGTGTGGGTCTGGTGTGTGGGGGGGTGTGGGTCTGGTGTGTGGGCGGCATGTGGGCGGTGTGTGGGCGGCATGTGGGCGGTGTGTGGGCGGCATGTGGGCGGTGTGTGGGTCTGGTTTGTGAGCGGTGTGTGGGTCTGGTGTGTGGGCAGTGTGGATCTGGTGTATGGGCGGTGTGTGGGTCTGGTGTATGGGCGGTGTGTGGGCAGTGTGGGTCTCGTGTGTGGGAAATGTCGGTCTGGTGTGTGGGCAGTGTGTGTCTGGTGTGTGGGCAGTGTGGGTCTGGTGTGTGGGGTCTCGTCTATGGGCGGTGTGTGGGCAGTGTGGGTCTAGTGTGTTGGCGGTGTGTGGGTCTGGTGTGTGGGGGTGTGTGGGACTGGTGTGTGGGCGGTTTGTGGGTCTGGTGTGTGGGCAGTGTGTGGGTTTGATGTATGGGCGGTGTGTGGGCAGTGTGTGGGCGGAGTGTGGGTCTGGTGTGTGGGAAGTGTGTGGGTTTGATGTATGGGCGGTGTGTGGGCAGTGTGCTTGCTTTCGAGACGCTTACACCAGGAGACATGTACACTTGGAGACACATGCACTTGGAGACATACACCTGGAAACAGATACACCCGGAGACACACACCTGGAGATACATACACCTGGAAACACATACACCTGGAGACAAACCTGGAAACACATACACCTGAAGATACATCAGGAGACACCCCAGGAGACACATACATCTGGGGACAGACACCAATTGACACATACACCAGGAGACACATACTTGGAGACACACACCAGGAGACATACACCATGAGACACAGACACCTGGAGACACACTAAGAGACACATACACCTGGAGATACATACACCTGGAGACATACACCTGGAGACATACACCTGGAGACACATACACCTGGAGACACGTACACCTAGAGGCACACACCAAGAGACACATACATTAGGAGACACATATACAATAAGACACATACACCAGGAGAGACACACAAGGAGACACATACACCTGGAGACACACACCAGGAGACATACACCTGGAGACACACCAGGAGACACACCGGGAGACACATACACCAGGAGACACATACACCTGGAGACACACATCATGAGACACACACCAGGAGACACATACACCATGAGACATATACACCTGGAGATACATACACCTGGAGATACATCAGGAGACACATACATCTGGAGACAGACACCAGGAGACACATACACCAGGAGACACATACACCTGGAGACACACACAAGGAGACACATACACTTGGAGTCACACACACCTGGAGAAACACACCAGCAGACACACCTGGAGAAACACACCAATGGATACATACACCAGTAGACACATACACACACCTGGAGACACATTCACCAGTAGACACATACACACACCTGGAGACACATTCACCTGGAGACACATACACCTGGAGAGCACACGAGCAAAAATACTTGGAGACACACACACCAGTAGACACGTGCACCTAGAAACACACACCAGTAGACACGTGCACCTAGAGACATACACCAGTAGACACATCTGGAGACACACCAGTACAAACACCTGGAGACACACACACTAGTAGACAGATACACCTGGAGACACACCTGGAGACACTCCAGTAGAAACACATGGAGACACACACACACACCTGGAGACACGTATCCACGCCACCCATTATATCCTTATCTCCACGGTTAGGAGACAAAAGAGGGTCTCCGGGGCGCCGCCCACGCCCTCCTGGAGATGAGGCACGGGCGTGATGCTGATAGCTGCCCATGATACCAGATAAGGCGCCATTTTCCACCCAGGAGGGCGGGCGGGGGTGGCAAGATTCAGATGTGTGTTGATATGTCAACTATGCTCAGTCTTGAGACCAACACACACACACACTATTATTATTATTATTATTATTATTATTATTATTATTATTATTATTATTATTATTGTATTTTATTAATAATTTATATTATTATATTATTATTATTATTACTACATGGAAGAACACAGGTCAAGATGGATGGCGGAGAACATGCACAGACCAACACCAACATTTTCACTTCCAGTATAGTGACCCAGCACTGAACCTGGGAGATGTACAGTGTTGCTGTGATGACCTGGTGAAGGTACAGTGTTGCTGTGATGACCTGGTGAAGGTACAGTGTTGCTGTGATGACCTGGTGAATGTACAGTGTTGCTGTGATGACCTGGTGAATGTACAGTGTTGCTGTGATGACCTGATGAATGTACAGTGTTGCTGTGATGACCTGGTGAATGTACAGTGTTGCTGTGATGACCTGGTGAATGTACAGTGCTGCTATGATGACCTGATGAATGTACAGTGTTGCTGTGATGACCTGGTGAATGTACAGTGTTGCTGTGATGACCTGATGAATGTACAGTGTTGCTGTGATGACCTGATGAATGCACAGTGTTGCTGTGATGACCTGGTGAAGGTACAGTGTTGCTGTGATGAACTGGTGAATGTACAGTGTTGCTGTGGTGACCCGGTGAAGGTACAGTGTTGCTGTGATGACCTGGTGAAGGTACAGTGTTGCTGTGATGACCTGGTGAATGTACAGTGTTGCTGTGATGACCTGATGAATGTACAGTGTTGCTGTGATGACCTGATGAATGTACAGTGTTGCTGTGATGACCTGATGAATGTACAGTGTTGCTGTGATGACCTGGTGAATGTACAGTGTTGCTGTGATGAACTGGTGAATGTACAGTGTTGCTGTGGTGACCCGGTGAAGGTACAGTGTTGCTGTGATGACCTGGTGAAGGTACAGTGTTGCTGTGATGACCTGGTGAATGTGCAGTGTTGCTGTGATGACCTGATGAATGTACAGTGTTGCTGTGATGACCTGATGAATGTACAGTGTTGCTGTGATGACCTGATGAATGTACAGTGTTGCTGTGATGACCTGGTGAAGGTACAGTGTTGCTGTGATGACCTGGTGAATGTACATTGTTGCTGTGATGACCTGGTGAATGTACAGTGTTGCTGTGATGACCTGGTGAATGTACAGTGTTGCTGTGATGACCTGGTGAATGTACAGTGTTGCTGTGATGACCTGGTGAATGTACAGTGTTGCTGTGATGACCTGGTGAATGTACAGTGCTGCTGTGATGACCTGGTGAATATACAGTGTTGCTGTGATGACCTGGTGAATGTACAGTGTTGCTGTGATGACCTGGTGAATATACAGTGTTGCTGTGATGACCTGGTGAATGTACAGTGTTGCTGTGATGACCTGGTGAATGTACAGTGTTGCTGTGATGACCTGGTGAAGGTACAGTGTTGCTGTGATGACCTGGTGAATGTACAGTTTTGCTGTGATGACCTGGTGAAGGTACAGTGTTGCTGTGATAATCTGGTGAAGGTACAGTGTTACTATGATGACCTGGTGAATGTACAGTGCTGCTGTGATGACCTGATGAATGTACAGTGTTGCTGTGATGACCTGATGAATGTACAGTGTTGCTGTGATGACCTGGTGAAGGTACAGTGTTGCTGTGATGACCTGGTGGATGTACAGTGTTGCTGTGATGACCTGGTGAATGTACAGTGCTGCTGTGATGACCTGATGAATGTACAGTGTTGCTGTGATGACCTGGTGAAGGTACAGTGTTGCTGTGATGACCTGGTGAATATACAGTGTTGCTGTGATGACCTGGTGAAGGTACAGTGTTGCTGTGATGACCTGTTGAATGTACAGTGTTGCTGTGATGACCTGATGAATGTACAGTGTTGCTGTGATGACCTGGTGAATGTACAGTGTTGCTGTGATGACCTGATGAGTGTACAGTGTTACTATGATGACCTGATGAATGTACAGTGTTGCTGTGATGACCTGGTGAAGGTACAGTGTTGCTGTGATGACCTGGTGAATGTACAGTGTTGCTGTGATGACCTGGTGAAGGTACAGTGTTGCTGTGATGACCTGGTGAATGTACAGTGTTGCTGTGATGACCTGGTGAATGTACAGTGTTGCTGTGATGACCTGATGAATGTACAGTGTTGCTGTGATGACCTGGTGAAGGTACAGTGTTGCTGTGATGACCTGGTGAATGTACAGTGTTGCTGTGATGACCTGGTGAATGTACAGTGTTGCTATGATGACCTGATGAATGTACAGTGTTGCTGTGATGGCCTGGTGAACGTACAGTGTTGCTGTGATGACCTGGTGAATGTACAGTATTGCTGTGATGACCTGGTGAATGTAGTGCTGCTATGATGAAATGATGAATGTACAGTGTTGCTGTGATGATCTGGTGAATGTACAGTGTTGCTGTGATGACCTGGTGAATGTACAGTGCTGCTGTGATGACCTGGTGAATGTACAGTGTTGCTGTGATGACCTGGTGAATGTACAGTGTTGCTGTGATGACCTGGTGAATGTACAGTGCTGCTGTGATGACCTGGTGAATGTACAGTGCTGCTATGATGACCTGGTGAATGTACAGTGCTGCTGTGATGACCTGGTGAATGTACAGTGCTGCTATGATGACCTGGTGAATGTACAGTGCTGCTGTGGTGACCTAGTGACCTGTAACTTCTCTCTCTCAGTACCTCAGCTTCTCTCCTTCAGTAGCTATAACTTCTCTCCCTCAGCAGCTAAACTTTTCTCCCTCAGTACCTGTAACTTTTCTCCCTCAGTAGCTGTAACTTCTCTCCCTCAGTAGCTGTAACTTCTCTTCCTCAGTAGCTGTAACTTCTCTTCCTCAGTAGCTGTAACTTCTCTCCCTCAGTAGGTGTAACTTCTCTCCCTCAGTAGCTGTAACTTCTCTCCCTCAGTAGCTGTAACTTCTCTTCCTCAGTAGCTGTAACTTCTCTCCCTCAGTAGGTGTAACTTCTCTCCCTCAGTAGCTGTAACTTCTCTTCCTCAGTAGCTGTAACTTCTCTCCCTCAGTAGGTGTAACTTCTCTTCCTCAGTAGGTGTAACTTCTCTCCCTCAGTAGGTGTAACTTCTCTCCCTCAGTACCAGCTTCCTACTCCTCCTCACAGTAAAGATAACACTTGCTACATAACACCGTATGTGGCACCACTACTTTATAAACGACCGCACACATCTTGTACATGATACATCAATTTCAGCATCACTTATGGAACCAGTACATCATGTTAGATGAAAGAACACAAGTGCAACTAGTGGTCACTAATGTGACATAAAATGTCACATTAGTTCCACTTGTGCCCTTTTACCTAACATGTTGTCGGTAATTCTAACAACATTAGTACAAATCAGTACATGGAAATTGATAAGAAATGCGCAGTAAATCTTAAGCAAAGAAACTGATGTAGGCCTATTTATATGTCCCCAAGTATGCCAGATTTGGTAATATTATCACAAACTTCACAACTGTTCTTTTATCTCCGGTTATCTCACTCCCCATATCACCCCCCCCCCTTCTCTCTCTCTCTCTCTCTCTCTGCTCTGTTAACCCAATTTTCAACGTTGTTCTCATGTGAGCTCTGCTTGTCTGCTTGCATATATTCTGTCTGCTTTCTACTTCATCAGAAGCAGAAACTAACTATGTAGAGCTAGACAGTGGGTCAGCCTTCGTATTAGCGGAGGGAGGATAGTTTGTACGGTTTCAAGGTTTAAATGTCCTTGACTATACGAGGGACATTAAGGCAGCACGTCACCTGTTCACCAGCAGTCACGGTCGCTTTAATACCTGATACTGGGATTAAAAGTGAATTATTAACTAGTATACAGAGACATTTACACTTCTCAGAGTATACTATATACACTAAGAGTCACACCAAAAAATGCCGGCGATTGTGGTTTAAGAGACTAGGCCAGGAGCTGAGACTCGACCCCCGAAAACACAAGTCGATGGGAACATACATACATACACACACACACACACACACACACACACACACACACACACACAATAGCGTTTCGACACCTGAGTAAGGAATCATTCAAAACTCTGTACACCGTGTACGTAAGTCCCATACTGGATCAGCCGGGCTGTAGTTCGTACGTTGGACTAAGTGCGGCTAGCAGTAACAACCTGGTTGATTAGGCCCTGATCCACAGGGAGGCCTGGTCGTGGGCCGGACCGCTGGGGCGTTGATCCCCGGAATACCCTCCAGGTAGACTCCAGGTGGGGTATGCAGCACCAGTATGGAACCCTCACCTGGTCAAGCACCTCAAGAAATTAGAGAAAAAACAAAGATTTGCAAGAAGACTAGTCCCGGAGCTAAGGGGTATGTCCTAAGAGGAAAGGTTATGGGAAATCAACCTGACGACACAGGACAGGAGAGCTAAAAAGGGACTTGATAACGACATATACAATACTGACAGGAATTGACAAACTGGATAGGGACAGAATGTTTCAGAGATGGGACACAACAATAATGGGACACAACTGGAAGTTGAAAACTCAGATGAGTCACAGGGATGTTAGGAAGTATTTCTTCAGCCACAGAGCTGTCAAAAAGTAGAACAATCTGGAGAGAGAGGTAATGGAGTCAGGATCCATACATAGCTTTAAAAAGATATACGACAAAGCTCATGGACCAGGGAGCGAGTGGACCTAGTAGCGACCAGCGAAGAGGGGGGCACCAGAAACTGTGAATCGACCCTTGCAACCACAAATAGGTGACTACACACACACACTAGGCGTTGTCTCAGGACAAGACAATAAGCGTGAGCGGCAGGGAAGGTGGGAGTGACGAAGGTTGAGGGGGAGTAGCGGAGGAAGGGAGAGAGGGGGGAGGGAGAGAGGGAGGAAGGAGGGAGCTACACACCCACTCCATTTCTATAGCTTATTTAGCTAAATTTTATGCATCAGAAGTGAGCTACTACCCTAAGCTGTGTTTCCCTCTCCAATTCCTTCTGTGCACTGTCTCTCAGGAAGGAAGGAGGGAGGGAGAGAGTGTAGGTCATCTCTATGACCCAGCACGACCTGTAAAGAGCCCCCCAAGGCTAGCGAGGGTCACACACTGAGTCACTAGGGTGGTAAGGGCGGCCACCTGGTCGTCCCCTTAACCATCCTTAACGGGAGGAGGGAAGGAGGAACAAGGAAGGATGAATAGAAGGAGAGTAAGAAAGGAAACGAAGAAGGGAGTGAAGGAGTGAGAGAGAAGGGATCAAGGAGACAATCCCCCGGGAACGTTTCTTACACAACTTCATGTTTACATCTTGCATTTAGCGGGAAAAAATACCAGAAAAAAAGCGCGGGTAATCTTATTATCTTGTATTTGTCGGCAAAACCTAAAAAAAAAAAAAGCAGCCCGAGTAATCATATCTTACACATGACGGGGGAAAAAATAACAAAATAAGCGCAGGTAATCTTACCTCGTATTTCACGGGACTTAATTTACCCAAAACAAAAACCACAAGAAGGAGCGCTTGTAGTTTCTTATCCCCGCGGGGAAGCACGCGGCTACAAGCGGCTGCAACCTTAACTTTACCAAATAAGTAATTATATATGCCAATAGCTGTTGTAGTAATTTAGGACGATGATGACACGGAGAATTTATGAGTGCACGTCACTTGTTTAAGTGGTCCTAACAACCATTATATTAATTTAATAATAACATATATACAGTTAACTCTTGAACCACGCGGAGGTTAGGGGCGCCGCTCCCCCCCCCCCCAGTGCCACAGAAAATCCGCGTATAACTTTTGACTCCTCAAAAACGTAAGTACTAATGTCCTTCTGTTGACCGGAAGTGTTAGCGACAACATAAACAGTAGATTAACATATTTTGTTACATCTATTATATATTGTATTCTTACAATAAAATAATTTACATAAAAGAAAAATGTAATTAAGAAAATCATAAGGAAGTGAAAATACATTTACAGTAGTGTACTGTATTTATCATTACCGTAAGTTGATGTTATTTACAAGATGAATCACGTGTCAGCACCTACATCAACATTCAATAATATAAAACACTGTACTTGTTATACGTCTTATTAACATCAACATTCAATAATATAAAACACTGTTCTTGTTATACGTCTTATTAACACTAAACATCAAAAATGAAAAAATAATATAACGAAGAAATTCATATTTATTTATGATTTAATATTGTATCTTTATGTTTGTTTATAATTATCTCGACTGTGAGCGGAACATGAACGATATGTAATAATTTATTATTATTATTATTATTATTATTATTATTATTATTATATTGTCCTTTGTCGGTTTAGCGCTTAGTTATAAATAACATAATTATATTATTTTATTATGTAATACCATCTTTACATTTCTCTGGACTGAATGTAACATGTACGATCTGTAACTGTTTGTATGTGTAAGTTCTGATAAATTTTAACTTTTATAATAGATTTGTGTATACTTTAAAGAAGTAAATGATAAAATAGACTTTATGCATTCACTTAAAATATCTAACTTTTTCTTAATTTTTTCGATCGCAAGTCTCCCCAAAAATTTTCAATATATTTATTGAAAAAATCCGCATATAAGTGGACGATCGCGGTTCAAACTCGTGTTGTTCAATGGTCAACCGTAATATATACAAATTAGTTTTTAAGTAAATACAGTACTACGACCAGCCGGGATTCGAACCCAGGACATTTAGCCGTCCCGTTGAGTGATGTAGATAGAGACTAGGAATATACACTAACAAACTGCATTTTCCAACAGAAGTCTTGTTATAACTAATAAAAAGACAAAAAAATAATCGATAATATTCCTTTTAATTTTTCAAGGACGAAATTAAAAATGTGCACCAGTGGATCCATTTTTTTAACCAAGGTGTTGTGGTGTTACATCACTGGTTCATGAGTGCGTAAGACAAACATATGAAAAATTGTCCAAATATCGAGAGAAATAGGCAAATTGTGTTGTTATTGTTGGGTTGAAGGGTTGTGAGGGCTGCGTGGCCATTTAGTGTTAGGATGAAGTCGTAATGGCATTTAGACTCTCACAATCCTCCAATACATATGTAATACACACACACACACACACACACACACACACATGTATAAACATTATCTCTCAATCTACAGCAGGATTCGAACCTACACACTCTGCACCAAAGTACGTAGTGGCTTCTCCACTCGGCCAGATCCCAGATAAGTATGGGCGCCTAGGTGAAGCTAAGCGGTCACTCCCATACCCCGGGACACCAGGACAGTGATAGGTTATTTCATCAAATTTTGCCACGTGTAGTGAACAACGAAATAGATTTTGAAACGCTTAACAATTTGCAAACAGGCGAAATTATTTACAAACATTATTTCCCAGAACGAAGATAGAAAGTTTTCACGAAGGTGGACAGCTTCTTGCTGGAAGTGCCGGATCAACCAGGTTGTGATAGTTTTCAACAGGAAGTCTGGTACATTGTTCGTTCAGTTATAAATACTTGGAAACTTGTGAAGTGTTTCAAGATAAGGTTGCAGCGTGCAGGAGGGTAATCGATGAAATATTTCAAGTATGTGTGCGTATGTGCACGCAAGTCTGAAGCCTGAGTGCATCCGGGTTTGTTTCACTCTCTAGAGTGCTGGTACTGGCGTATGGGAGTATAAATACTGTATTCCCATCACACTCAAACTTATAAGAATGTCGCAGCCAAGCGCAAGGTTTATTACGCTATCTCAACACAACAACGAAATGATAATAATAACAATAATAATAATAATAATAATAATAATAATAATTTCTACAAGTACTGATACCACTTACACAGGCCTGCTGACATCATGACATGCTATATAGAAAGCTCCTGGTTATGCAGAGCATTTCTGGCAACTTAGGTTAATTTTGTTCCCAGATGTGACCCACACCAGTCGACTAACACCCAGTACGTACTTGCTGCTAAGCGAACAGGGATAACAAGTGTCTTAAGGAAATACGCCCAATGTTTCCACCCATACCGGGGATCGAACCACGGACTCAATGTGTGAACTGAGTGCGCTACCAACCGAGCTACAGAACATCAACAATGGGACAATAATTGGTTTCTTTTTAAGAGAAAATAAGATACGTTCATCACCCACCTTCCAAGAAGAAGATTGTAACTTCATTAATGAAAACTTCCTTGAATTTTGCAATCCACAACATTCATCAATGATTGCAAAAATGAGTGGATGAGGAGATACTACACAACGTGTGAGGGAAAAGTTCAATAGATAGGAGTAGCGAGGGAGTGTATAGTAACAATAGTTTCATTGCCGGCTACTTGTTAAGGTAGGGTAAGTCCAGCTCCCGCTATCCCTTCCCCCCTCTCCCCCCCCCGACAGGTGACGTGTGGGGCTCCGGTCAAACAGTAAATGACTCGACTCACAGCTCCCAACACTACTCTTGGAATGACAGAGAGGGTCACCTGAAGTAATTACACACGGCTATACTTGGTGAAGAACGAGCCAGTGGTGGTCACCAACATCTGCTACCCCCCCCCCATCAGCAACAGCTACGATTTCAACAACACTCAGTGTCACCAACACCTGACACCCCATTACCACGATATACCTATATTAGCGTTGAGTTCAAATGTAATTTTTTTCATTTCATTTTTCATTTTTCTTTCAATTAGGATACCCATTCATGTTTTATTGTTTTACATTTTCCGTTTCTAAATAATAAAGTGTTTATCATTGTCTATTATTATTTCTTTTTCTATTCATTAATTTTCCTGAGGAGGAGCCAGCCTTGGTAATATTGACTGAAGTTGTTACAGGGCTGAGTAAGCCTTCACACAACGCAAGACAAGATACCAACCCCATCAGATACACAGTCCTACGTGTCAACAACACAAGCAAAAATTCTCCAAATTCCAAACCAAAGGCAACACCACTGTCGCCACCACAGCCTCCAACACAATAAAGGGTTTATTTTAAAAAGAAAACAGCGTCCAGTGACACCATTATTGGTGTCTAATATCCCGTGGAAGTTGTGATATGTTTTCCATAAGTGAAACTTCTCTGGACCTGAACACCAGGATAGTGAACACAGCAGTAGTATCTGCCAGTGATGACATGAACAACGACTGTACTATTCACCACAACACAGAGAACCCCCTGATGAACTTCCCCAGCAGACAGCCAGAACCGACTTTACTAGGAATCTCAAGTGATGGCCACCACCAGCACCATCACCCAGACATCAGGTGCACAACACTGCTGGTACATAAACTTCATGGTGAAGCACCAATGTCGACCTGCTGACACATACCAATCACAAATTTCGAATTTCCACTTGGCTGAACATGGTGACTTTACACATAAATACACACACAGTCATAGAGTTGTCAGGAAATAAAACAGTCTGGTGAGTGATGTAGTGGAGGCAGGATCCATACATACCTTTAAGAGGAGGTATGATAAAGCTCATGGAGCAGGGAATGGGTCCAGTAGCGATCAGTGAAGAGGTGGGGCCAAGAGCTATGAACCGACCTCTGCAACCGCAATTAGATGAATACACACACACACACACACACACACACACACACACACACACACACACACACACACACACACACACACACACACACAGGGAGAGTGACCTAGTAGCGACCAGTGAAGAGGCGGGGCCAGGAGCTTGGACTCGACCCCTGCAACCTCAACTAGGTGAGTACAACTAGGTGAGTATACACACACACACACACACACACTGGTGGGCGACAAGTTTGCTTTATAAAACACCATAAATGGCTTATTCCACAATATCATATTAACAAACTTGTCAGTATATAATACCAGTGACATACACCAGTGGTATACCCCAGTGATATACCCAAGTGATATAACAGTAGTATACCTCAGTGATATACCCAAGTGATATACCAGTAGTATACCTCAGTGATATACCCAAGTGATATACCAGTAGTATACCTCAGTGATATACCCAAGTGATATACCAGTAGTATACCTCAGTGATATACCCAAGTGACATACACCAGTGGTATAACTCAGTGATATACCCAAGTGACACCAGTGATATACACTAAAACGTGCGTCTCTGACCGTACATACATTGTCACTCTCCTTCAGTTACAACATTCAGTTTGTGGCGATGTGTGGTAGATTGATTTTACACGCTAAGAACACCACCGTACTTCTTGTTCTCCCTTAAGTTAGATTTATTAAAGATAGGCTATTTTGGGTTAAGTTAGGTTAGGTTAATTAAAGATAGGCTAGGTTGGGTTAAGTTAGCTTAGGTTAATTAATGATAATCTATGTTGGGTTAAGTTAGGTTATGTTAATTTAAGATAGGCTAGGTTGGGTTAAGCTAGCAAAGGCTAGGCTGGGTAGGGTTAGGTTAGGTACAAAGGTGCTGGTAGAGGTGCCAGTCATCGTGTCTCTAACACGTGATTTGTTATCAGTATCGGAATTCCACAATGATCACATCCGGAGCTGAGAGAAACTCCCTCAGTGATGGTTATTACCCAGATGCTGAGGCAAGGAAGGAAGGCTGGGCTTCCCTCCTGTCTCCTAGCTGGAGGTGAGGCTGGGCTTCCCTCCTGTCTCCTAGCTGGAGGTGAGGCTGGGCTTCCCTCCTGCCTCCTAGCTGGAGATGAGGCTGTGCTTCCCTCCTGTCTCCTAGCTGGAGGTGAGGCTGGGCTTCCCTCCTGTCTCCTAGCTGGAGGTGAGGCTGTGCTTCCCTCCTGTCTCCTAGCTGGAGGTGAGGCTGTGCTTTCCTCCTGTCTCCTAGCTGGAGGTGAGGCTGTGCTTTCCTCCTGTCTCCTAGCTGGAGGTGAGGCTGTGCTTCCCTCCTGTCTCCTAGCTGGAGGTGAGGCTGGGCTTCCCTCCTGTCTCCTAGCTGGAGGTGAAGCTGGGCTTCCCTCCTGTCTCCTAGCTGGAGGTGAGGCTGTGCTTCCCTCCTGTCTCCTAGCTGGAGGTGAGGCTGGGCTTCCCTCCTGTCTCCTAGCTGGAGGTGAGGCTATGCTTCCCTCCTGCCTCCTAGCTGGAGGTGAGGCTGTGCTTCCCTCCTGCCTCCTAGCTGGAGGTGAGGCTGTGCTTCCCTCCTGGGGAGGAGAGAGGAGGGGAGAGGAGGGAAGGGGTCATATACAGTGCATAGGATCACTGTATACGATCTCTCTCGGAGTGTATTATGTACTGAGAGTAGCAATGTATGTCCACACACACACACACACACACACACACACACACACACACACACACACACAAGAGGTATGACAAAGCTTAGGGAGCAGAGAGAGAGAGGGAGAGAGAGGACCTAGTAGCGATCAGTGAAGAGGCAGGGCCAGGAGCTGAGTCTCGACCCCTGCAACCACAATTAGGTGAGTACAATTAGGTGAATACACACACATATCTATATCAGGTATACAGATCTTTAATGACACTTGCGTCTTCGACAGACTTTCAAGCTAAATCGATCAGAGGTACGCAAGAGATGGTAGTATTGTTGTGGTTGGCGCCGGCGCTCACTACCACACAATCACATATTAGGCCTAGTAAGGCCTAATTGCGTGATTGTATCATTGACTGTACCACTGATTATAACTTGAACCATAATAAATAATAATAATCACCTTACATATTAAACTGCAAGATCTTGCAAAAGTTTTATGTTAGGTAATGTTAGGCTAAGTTAAACTAAGTTAGATACGTATATATATATATAAGCATGACTTCCACCTGTGGATCTGTTCAAGGTGACACCACCTACGACTGAGTCCCCTCACCTGTCTGCATTATATAAGCTCCTTCTCCGCGCATATGCTGCACTCTTTTCAAGACTGATGGACTGATTACATCAACTCCAGGCTAAGGGACTGATTACCTCAAACTCCTTATGATCTTCAACCATTCTTCTCTGCATATAAAGACGCCACTGGTTGGCCAAACATTTCCACAATAAAGATACCGAAGTGTTCTACAGGTGCCTTAATTCATTAACCTGTAGGCTTTTCGAACCAGATATTTACATAAGTAATCTTGCTAGTGCCTTCCAGCACTGCAGTCTGCCACCATAACAGTCCTGCTGGTGCCTTCCAGCCTTGGTATGTTTGGCACTGCAGTCTGCCACCATAACAGTCCTGCTGGTGCCTTCCAGCCATGGTATGTTTGGCACTGCAGTCTGCCACCATAACAGTCCTGCTGGTGCCTTCCAGCCATGGTATGTTTGGCACTGCAGTCTGCCACCAAGAGAGTGAAAAGCCTCAGTTAGTAACCATGGAAGCTACTGAAGCCTGAACATCCCATGAAGTAAGTCAACTTGAACAGCGTTCAGTAAACATGAGCAACATTCAAAGCAGGCGAAATTGCAGATCTACAGAATGTACAGAGAACCTTTATTGCACATATAAGTTTCGTCAAACACGTTAAGTACTGGAAACGTTGGAAGCACTTGACTTGTACTCACTGAAGCGCAGGCGAGAGAGATACGTCATAATCTACACCTGGAAAACCCTAGAGCGACTGGTCCTAAATCTGCACACAGAAATCACTCCCTACGAAAGCAAAAGACTGGGCAAACGGTGCAACATATTCCCAATGAAAAGTAGGGGCGCCATCAGTACACTAAGAGCAAGTACAATAAATGTCTGGGGCCCAAGACTGTTCAACAGCCTCCTAATAGGGATAAGGGGAATTACCAATAGACCCCTGGCTGTCTTCAAGAAGGAGCTGGAGAGATACCTAAAGCCAGTACCCGATCAGCCAGGCTGTAGTTCGTACGTTGGACTACGTGCGGTCAACAGTAACAGCCTGGTTGATCAGGCCCTGATCCACCGCGAGGCCTGGTCAAGGACTGGGCCGCGGGGGCGTTGACCCCCGGACCACCCACCAGGTAGGCTCCAGGTAACATTCAGTGCATAATGTTAAGAGTAAAGAAGTATCGTGGTAGAAGTATTGTGGCCGGATCAGCCGGGCTGTGGCTCGTACGTTGGACTGCGTGCGGCCAGCAGTAACAGCCTAAACATTAAAATGAACATTAAAATGGTATGAAATACCGACAGATTGTTAGGTAAGACACATATGCAACAGTTAGGTATCTTTATTTCGAAACGTTTCGCCTACACAGTAGGCTTCTTCAGTCGAGTACAGAAAGGTTGATAGAAGCAGAAGATACTTGAAGACGATGTAATCAGTCCATCACCCTTAAAGTTTTGAGGTGGTCAGTCCCTCAGTCTGGAGAAGAGCATTGTTCCGTTGTCTGAAACAATATGAAGTTTAAGTGACAGAATGGGGCCTTTATATAGTGCCAGGAGGTGAGACGTAGGTTGTTTTGGGAGGGCAGGTCCTTCTCAAACCCAGCCGTTCTCACTAGTAGAGGTTGTCGAAGTGGTCTGTACCAAGATACCCTTGTGTTGCAGTGTCTGACAGAATGAACAATGCTCTTCTCCAGACTGAGGGACTGACCACCTCAAAACTTTAAGGGTGATGGACTGATTACATCGTCTTCAAGTATCTTCTGCTTCTATCAACCTTTCTGTACTCGACTGAAGAAGCCTACTGTGTAGGCGAAACGTTTCGAAATAAAGATACCTAACTGTTGCATATGTGTCTTACCTAACAATCTGTCGGTATTTCATACCATTTTAATGTTCATTCTGTCAGACACTGCAACACAAGGGTATCTTGGTACAGACCACTTCGACAACCTCTACTAGTGAGAACGGCTGGGTTTGAGAAGGACCTGCCCTCCCAAAACAACCTACGTCTCACCTCCTGGCACTATATAAAGGCCCCATTCTGTCACTTCAACTTCATATTGTTTCAGACAACGGAACAATGCTCTTCTCCAGACTGAGGGACTGACCACCTCAAAACTTTAAGGGTGATGGACTGATTACATCGTCTTCAAGTATCTTCTGCTTCTATCAACCTTTCTGTACTCGACTGAAGAAGCCTACTGTGTAGGCGAAACGTTTCGAAATAAAGATACCTAACTGTTGCATATGTGTCTTACCTAACACAGTAACAGCCTAGTTGATCAGGCCCTGATCCATCGGGAGGCCTGGTCATGGACCGGGCCGCGGGGGCGTTGATCCCCGGAATAGCCTCCAGGTAACCTTCAGGTAACCTCCAGGTAACCAGGACTCAATGTTGCTTGAGATAGAGCGATGATGTTTTAAATAAAAGGGAAAGGTGGAAAGGATTACTGATGACGCAGATAAAGAGGAGGAAAGGGAGAGGATGGGAGATAATGTAAGGGAGGGGTTGAAGGGAGAGGATGGGAGATAATGTAAGGGAGGGGCTGAAGGGAGAGGATGGGAGATAATGTAAGGGAGGGGTTGAGGGAGAGGATGGGAGATAATAGAAGAGAGAAAATGGGAGATACTGGAAAGGGGAGGATGAAAGGGAGATGATGGAAGGGAGATAATGGAAAGGAGATGGTTGAAGGGGGAGGATGAGAGAAATTTGAAGGAAGAAAATTGAAGGGAGAGAATGAAAGGGAGAGAATGGAAGGGAGAAGATGGGAAAGGTATGTAACAGTTTGAAATATTATAATTCATGCTATCCGGCCACCCAGCAACCACCACACCATCTATCCGGCCACCCAGCAACCACCACACCATCTATCCGGCCACCCAGCAACCACCACACCATCTATCCGGCCACCCAGCAACCACCACACCATCTATCCGGCCACCAGCAACCACCACACCATCTATCCGGCCACCCAGCAACCACCACACCATCTATCCGGCCACCCAGCAACCACCACACCATCTATCCGGCCACCCAGCAACCACCACACCATCTATCCGGCCACCCAGCAACCACCACACCATCTATCCGGCCACCCAGCAACCACCACACCATCTATCCGGCCACCCAGCAACCACCACACCATCTATCCGGCCACCCAGCAACCACCACACCATCTATCCGGCCACCCAGCAACCACCACACCATCTATCCGGCCACCCAGCAACCACCACACCATCTATCCGGCCACCCAGCAACCACCACACCATCTATCCGGCCATATCCATCCATCTTCCCTAATGCTGACTCCTCCCTATAACCACAGCACTCCCTCCACCCTAGCTGTCACGAGAGAGAGAGAGAGAGAGAGAGAGAGAGAGAGAGAGAGAGAGAGAGAGAGAGAGAGAGAGAGAGAGAGAGAGAGAGAGAGAGGCTTCACACCATCACCAGCTGTAGGTTTCATGTCATGACCAGCTGGAGGTTTGACAGGATGACCAGCTGGTGCTGGTTTTGCAGGATGTGGTTAAGCTGAATGCTGAATCTCGCAAGAACTTCCATTTTCTTGCACAAGTATGTGACGGTGCTATGTGACGGTACTATGTGACGGTGCTGTGTGACGATGCTATGTGACGGTGCTGTATGACGGGGCTGTGTGACAGTGCTATGTGACGGTACTGTGTGACGATGCTATATAACGGTGTGTGACTTTGCTGTGACGGTGTGCGACGGTTTTGTGTGGTGGTGGTGCTCTGACGGTGGTGTGTGGTGTGTGACGGTGCTGTGTGATAATGCTGTGTGACGGTAGTGTGTTACGGTGATATGTGGCGGTGATATGTGGCGGTGTTGTGTGGCGGTGTTGTGTGGCGGTGTTGTGTGGCAGTGCTCTGTGACGGTGCTATGTGGCGGTGTGTGGCAGTGCTATGTGACGGTGCTGTTATGTTGACTGCTGTTATGTTTATTGCTGTTGTGTTTACTTCTGTTATATTTGCTGCTGTTATGTTTACGGTTGATATATTTGGTGCTGTTATGACAAGCAGTCCAAATGTCGCAAGCACCGCACCCACAATTTTCCCCACACTGTTAACTTTCACCCCACCCACAACTCTCCCACACTTCTCCTTCTCACCCCGCCCACAACTCTCCCTCTCACCCCATCCAATACACTCCCACACTCCTCCCTCTCACCCCATCCAACACACCCTCCTCTTACTCAGAAAATGAACACATGTTGGTCACACTTGCCGATAAGAGAGTGATCCCTCCCTCTCCCAGCTCAAATCCAAACATGATCAGTCGTGATGGATAAAGTTCGCTGATGTGAACCCCAGGTGCAGCTAGAACACACACACACACACACACACACACACACACACACACACACACACACGAGATTAGTACAAAAACTGGAGGACCAGGCAAGGATAACAGGGAATACCTGTCAGGAAGACAGCAGTGAGTCATGGTACGTGGCGAGGTGTCAGGGTGGGCATCTGTGACGAGTGGGGTTCCACAGGGGTCAGTCCTAGGAACGGTGCTGTTTCTGGTATTTGTGAAAGACATGACAGAAGGAACAGATTCCGAAGTGTCCCTGTTCGCAGATGATGTGAAGTTGATGAGAAGAATTCAATCGGACGAGGGCCAGGAAGAACTACAAAGGGATCTGGACAGGATGCAGGCCTGGTCCAGCAATTGGCTCCTGGAGTTCAACCCCACCAAGTGCAAAGTCATGAAGATTGGGGAAGGGCAAAGAAGACCGCAGACGGAGTACAGTCTAGGGGCCAGAAACTACAAACCTCACTCAAGGATAAAGATCTTGGGGTGAGTATAACACCAGGCACATCTCCTGAGGCGCACATCAACCCAATAACTGCTGCAGCATATGGGCGCCTAGCAAACCTAAGAACAGCATTCCGCCATCTTAATAAGGAATCATTCAGGACCCTGTACACTGTGTACGTTGGGCCCATATTGGAATGTGCGGCACCAGTTTGGAACCCACATCTAACCAAGCACGTAAAGAAACTAGAGAAAGTGCAAAAGTTTGTGACAAGACTAGTCCCAGAGCTAAGGGGTATGTCCCACGAGGAGAGGTTAAGGGAAATGGACCTGACGACACAGGACAGGAGAGATAGGGGGGACATGATAACGACATATAAAATATTTAGAGGAATTGACAAGATGAACAGAGACAGAATGTTCCAGAAATGGGACACAGCAACAAGGGGACACAGCTGGAAATTGAAGACACAGATGAATCACAGGGATGTTAGGAAGCATTTCTTCAGTCACAGAGTAGTCAGGAAGTGGAACAGTTTGGGAAGCGATGTAGTGGAGGCAGGATCCAGCCACAGCTTTAAGCAGAGGTATGATAAAGCTCATGGTGCGGGGAGAGTGACCCAGTAGCGGCCAGTAAAGAGGCGGGGCCAGGAGCTATGACTCGACCCCTGCAACCACAACTAGGTGAGAACTAGGCGAGTACACTCACACACACACACACACACAAGGTGACAGAAGTAAGACACTAGAGAGAGGGGTGGACAGACTGCATTTTCTTGGACTGCAAGAAGGCCTTCGACAAAGTTCCTCACAAGAAGACCGCAGACAGAGTACAGTCTAGGGGGGGCCAGAGACTACAAACCTCACTCAAGGAAGAGGATCTTGTGGTGAGTATAACACCGGGTACATCTCCTGAGGCGCACATCAACCATATACTGCTGCAGCATATGGGCGCCTAGCAAACTTAAGAACAGCAATCCGACATCTCAGTAAGGAATCGTTCAAGACCATGTTCACCGTGTACGTTAGGCCCACATTAGAGCATGCAGCACCAGTTTGGAACCCACACCTAGCCAAGCACGTAAGGAAACTAGAGAAAGTGCAAAGGTTTGCAAAAAGACTAGTCCCGGAGAAGGAGAGGTTAGGGGAAATCGACCTGACGACACTGGAGGACGGGAGAGATAGGGGGAATATGATAACGACATATAAAATACTGAGAGGAATCGAGAAGGTGGACAGAGACAGGATGTTCCAGAGATGGGACACAGCAACAAGGGGTCACAGTTGGGAGTTGAAAACTCAGAGGAATCACAGGGATGTTAGGAAGTATTTCTCTAGTCATAGAGTTGTCAGGAAGTGAAATAGTCTGGGAAGTGATGTAGTGGAGGCAGGATCCATACACAGCTTTAAGAAGAGGTATTATAAAGCTCATGGAGCAGGAAGAGTGCAGTAGCGACCAGTGAAGAAGCGGGGGCAGGAGCTATGAATCGACCCCTGCAACCACAACTAGGTGGGTACAACTAGGTGAGTACACACCCGTATACTAGAGCCCAGGTTAAGAAAAACATGAGATAAACAAGAGTGACGAATTCAAGAAGAGTAGAGACAACAATAACAGTGACACAACACTCACAGTGACAACACCCACAGTGACACAGCACTAAGTGACATAACACTAACAGTGACAACACTCACAGTGACATAACACTCACAGTGACACAGCACTCACAGTGACACAACACTCACAGTGACACAACACTTAGTGACACAACACTCACAGTGACACAACACTCACAGTGACACAACACTCACAGTGACAACACTCACAGTGACACAGCACTCCATTCACAGTGACACAGCACTCACAGTGACACAACACTTAGTGACACAACACTCACAGTGACAACACTCACAGTGACACAAACTCAGTGACACAACACTCACAGTGACACAACACTCACAGTGACACAAACTCAGTGACACAACACTCACAGTGACACAAACTCAGTGACACAACACTCACAGTGACACAACACTCACAGTGACACAACACTTAGTGACACAACACTCACAGTGACAACTCACAGTGACACAAACTCAGTGACACAACACTCACAGTGACACAACACTCACAGTGACACAGCACTCCATTCACAGTGACACAGCACTCACAGTGACACAACACTTAGTGACACAACACTCACAGTGACACAACACTCACAGTGACACAGCACTCCATTCACAGTGACACAGCACTCACAGTGACACAACACTTAGTGACACAACACTCACAGTGACACAACACTCACAGTGACACAGCACTCATAGTGACACAACACTTAGTGACACAACACTCACAGTGACACAACACTCACAGTGACACAGCACTCATAGTGACACAACACTTAGTGACACAACACTCACAGTGACACAACACTCACAGTGACACAGCACTCATAGTGACACAACACTTAGTGACACAACACTCACAGTGACACAACACTCACAGTGACACAGCACTCATAGTGACACAACACTTAGTGACACAACACTCACAGTGACACAACACTTAGTGACACAACACTCACAGTGACACAACACTTAGTGACACAACACTCACAGTGACACAGCACTCACAGTGACACAACACTTAGTGACACAACACTCACAGTGACACAACACTTAGTGACACAACACTCACAGTGACACAACACTCACAGTGACACAGCACTCACAGTGACACAACACTCACAGTGACACAGCACTCATAGTGACACAACACTTAGTGACACAACACTCACAGTGACAACACTCACAGTGACACAACACTCACAGTGATACAACACTCACAGTGACACAACACTCAGTGACACAACACTCACAGTGACACAACACTCACAGTGACACAACACTCACAGTGACACAACACTCACAGTGACACAGCACTCACAGTGACACAGCACTCACAGTGACACAGCACTCACAGTGACGCAACACTCACACTGACACAAGACTCACAGAACTGATAACAGCTGTGATCGTCCGGGCAGGATCTCAGATCATGAGGAAGAACAGAAGAAACAGAGAAGGAGGAGTAATGCTGCTGATTAGAAACCAGTGAAAAGAGATGAGAGGAATAAACAGAGGAAAAGCTCATCAGTAAATAGAATGCACACGCAAGACCAGAGGTCTGAAGACAGTGAAAGCAGCCGGAGACCAAGACAACAGAGAGATGGTGGACACGATAGTGGAAGTGGCAAGGGGAGCCCACACGGGCAATGCAAACCTAGTTATCATGGGAGACTTCAAACATTGGGAAACAGACTTGGAGAACCACAACCACACGGGACCAGATATGTGGATGTCCAAGATACTGGCGGTGGCGATGGAAAACTCTGCATAAACATGTGAGGGACACAACCAGAGAGAGAGAGAGAGAGAGAGAGAGAGAGAGAGAGGTGAAGCAACAAGGCTGAACCTTGTACTCCTCACTTAAATTATTCCGATATTAAGGACATAGAATATGAAAGGCACCACAGTGCTAGTGACCAGTGAATATTGAGTTTTTAATACCTTGTGGAATTAAATCTGGAGAGAAAAGCAGTACAGGAAGAGAGGGAGAAACCAGACTTTCAGAAGAGGAGATGATATAGCCATGAGACAATTCCTGAATGAAGTGCAGTGGAAAAAGGAACAGAAGGAAAGACAGTGAATGAGATGATGGGAGTATATAGGTGAAAAGTGCAGGGAGGCAGAGAAGAAATTTATACCCAGGAGCAAAAGAAGCAACAGTAAGAGTGAGTTCCCGCTTCAACCAGAGGCTCAGAGAGGCAATAACTAAATGCGCAAAAGCCCAGAAAAAATACTTCTAGAAAGTAGGAAAATAAAGAAACGAACAGAAGAAGCAGAAACGAATGCGCATGAGTAAGACTAAACAACAATATGATAATAACGTAGCATGGAAAACCAAATGTAAATCAAAGGTGATATACAGCCACACCAGAAGGAGGACAACAGTAAAGCAGCAGGTAACAACAAGAGTGAAGAAGAAGGAAGTACATATCATTATTCACAGAAATAACCCGCACTAGCAGAAAGAAACTTTTGACGACGTTTCGGTCCGACTTGAGCCATTAACTACATTGTTCCAGTCATGGTATTGTGCCCTTTTGTTCATCATTTAGCAAGGATGGTTCACTAGGGATGGTTCACCAAGCAAGAATGGCTCACCAAGCAAGGATGGTTCACCAAGCAAGGATGGTTCACCAAATATGGATGGTTCACCAAGCAAGAATGGTTCACCAAGCAAGGATGGTTCACCAAGCAAGCATGGTTCACCAAGCAAGGATGGTTCACCAAGCAAGAATGGTTCACCAAGCAAGGATGGTTCACCAAGCAAGAACGGTTCACCAAGCAAGGATGGTTCACCAAGCAAGAATGGTTCACCAAGCAAGGATGGTTCACCAAGCAAGCATGGTTCACCAAGCAAGGATGGTTCACCAAGCAAGAACGGTTCACCAAGCAAGCATGGTTCACCAAGCAAGGATGGTTCACCAAGCAAGGATGCTTCACCAAGAAAGAATGGTTCACCAAACAAGGATGGCTCACCAAGGAAGGATGGTTCAACAAGCAAGGATGGTTCACCAAACAAGGATGGTTCACAAGCAAGGATGGCTCACCAAGCAAAAATGGCTCATCAAACAAGGATGGTTCACCAAGCAAGGATGGTTCACCAAGCAAGAATTTCTCACCAAACAAGGATGGTTTACCAAGCAAGGATGGTTTACCAAACAAGGATGGTTCACCAAGCAAGAATGGCTCACCACACAAGGATGGTTCACCAAGCAAGAATGGCTCACCAAGCAAGAATGGCTCACCACACAAGGATGGTTCACCAAGCAAGAATGGCTCACCAAGCAAGAATGGCTCACCAAGCAAGAATGGCTCACCACACAAGGATGGTTCACCAAACAAGGATGGTTCACCAAGCAAGAATGGCTCACCACACAAGGATGGTTCACCAAGCAAGAATGGCTCACCAACCAAGAATGGCTCACCAAACAAGGATGGTTCACAAGCAAGGATGGTTCACCAAGCAAGGATGGCTCATCAAGCAAGAATGGCCCAACAAGCAAGGATGGTTCACCAAGCAAGGATGGCTCACCAAGCAAGAATGGCTCAACAAGTAAGGATGGTTCACCAAGCAAAGAAGGTTCGCTACTAAGGATGGCTCACCAAGCAAGAATGGTTCAACAAGCAAGGATGGTTCACCAAACAAGGATGGTTCACCAAGCAAGAATGGTTCACCAAACAAGGATGGTTCACCAAGGAAGAATGGCTCACCAAGCAAGGATGGTTCACCAAGCAAGAATGGCTCACCAAGCAAGGATGGTTCACCAAGGAAGAATGGTTCAACAAGCAAGGATGGTTCACCATGCAAGGATGGTTCACCAAGCAAGGATGGTTCACCAAGCAAGAATGGCTCACCAAGCAAGGATGGTTCACCAAGCAAGAATGGCTCACCAAGCAAGTATGGTTCACCAAGCAAGAATGGTTCACCAAGCAAGAATGGCTCACCAAGCAAGGATGGTTCACCAAGCAAGAATGGTTCACCAAGCAAGGATGGTTCACCAAGTAAGAATGGTTCACCAAACAAGGATGTTCACCAAGCAAGAATGGCTCACCAAGTAAGGATGGTTCACTAAGCAAGAATGGCTCACCAAGCAAGGATGGTTCACCAAGCAAGAATGGTTCACCAAACAAGGATGTTCACCAAGGAAGAATGGTTCGACAAGCAAGGATGGTTCACCAAGCAAGAATGGCTCACCAAGCAAGGATGGTTCACCAAGCAAGAATGGCTCACCAAGCAAGGATGGTTCACCAAGCAAGAATGGTTCACCAAGCAAGAATGGCTCACCAAGCAAGGATGGTTCACCAAGCAAGAATGGTTCACCACACAAGGATGTTCACCAAGCAAGAATGGCTCACCAAGTAAGGATGGTTCACCAAACAAGAATGGCTCACCAAGCAAGGATGGTTCACCAAGCAAGAATGGTTCACCAAACAAGGATGTTCAAACAAGAATGGCTCACCAAGTAAGGATGGTTCACCAAGCAAGAATGGCTCACCAAACAAGGATTGTTCACCAAGCAAGAATGGTTCACCAAACAAGGATGGTTCACCAAGCAAGAATGGTTCACCAAACAAGGATGTTCACTAAGCAAGAATGGCTCACCAAGCAAGGATGGTTCACCAAACAAGGATGTTCACCAAGCAAGAATGGCTCACCAAGTAAGGATGGTTCACCGAGCAAGAATGGTTCACCAAACAAGGATGTTCACCAAGCAAGAATGGCTCACCAAGTAAGGATGGTTCACCAAGCAAGAATGGTTCACCAAACAAGGATGTTCACCAAGCAAGAATGGCTGACCAAGCAAGTTTGGTTCACCAAGCAAGAATGGCTCACCAAGTAAGGATGGTTCACCAAGCAAGAATGGCTCACCAAGTAAGGATGGTTCACCAAGCAAGAATGGCTCACCAAGTAAGGATGGTTCACCAAGCAAGAATGGCTCACCAAGCAAGGATGGTTCACCAAGCAAGAATGGCTGACCAAGTAAGGATGGTTCACCAAGCAAGAATGGCTCACCAAGCAAGGATGGTTCACCAAGCAAGAATGGCTGATCAAGTAAGGATGGTTCACCAAGCAAGAATGGCTGACCAAGTAAGGATGGTTCACCAAGGAATCCCGGCAAACTGCTGCATTAAGTCTGTCAAAAATCAACATGAAAATAACACATTTCACTGACGATGAACAGATGTAAGTAACGAAACATTTCTTGAGAGAGAGAGAGAGAGAGAGAGAGAGAGAGAGAGAGAGAGAGAGAGAGAGAGAGAGAGAGAGAGAGAGAGAGAGAGAGAGAGAGAGAGAGAGAGAGAGAGAGAGAGAGAGAGAGAGAGGGTAATGAGGAGAGGCGAGCACAGGTGTGTTGTAGGTGGCACACCTGCTGCTCTCTCGTTCCCGGATCTGATTTAGGCAGATAATACAGCGTTGGCCGGAGATATCTTCTTATCAGGTGTGTTTGTGGACGATTGTGTCTGCATGTTTTTGCATGTGTGTGTACTTACCAGTTTGTGGTGGCGAGGGTCGAGGCTTGCCTCCTAGCCGCACCCTCGCCTCACACCTCTCTGACAGGGTTTCCTCGCTGTTGGCCTCTTGGGCCCTAATTTTTTCATAATTCATAATTATTCTTAAATTTCTGTATGGCGTCAGGAAATTACAATTTCCAACATCCCAGAGACCGAAGAAATATTTTTTTTATATTCCTGCATCTAATATACATTTTTATAACTTAAAAATATGATTGTGTTCCCAAATCCAACCTCTCCAATAGACCATCCCAGTCCACTCTAACAAGACCTCTGTGTATTTTGTATGTCGTTATGATGGCTCTCCTGGTGCTTCTAACCTTAAATGTACGTGATGGTTTATTTTCATTAGCTCTTGGACTAGTTAAGGAGATTCGTACATCCTCCAGTTTCTTGATATGCTTTGTCAGGTTACACACTAGTGCTGTCTACTGCAAGATGGGTCTGACGTATGTCGTAGTGTGTGTGTGTGTGTGTGTGTGTGTGTGTGTGTGTGTGTGTGCTGACTGGTGCACAGTGGTGTTGCATAGTGCTTACCACTGCTGCACAGTGATTCACCATTACTGCACAGTGCATCATTATTGTATAGTATTAAGCAGTGCAACACAGTACTCATCACTGCTGTACAGCACTCATCATTGGTGCACAAGTCTCAGCAGCATGACCAACCCAGTATAGTGCTTGTGACGTGAGCGTCAGCCTTGCTGTTATCTGCCCGCATGTTATCCTTATTAGTTATCATCTTAGTCACCTGATAAATTGGTTATCAGCGGAAAAACATTAACGGTTCAATTTCGTGTTCTTTGATATATATAAACATATCTTCACGGCCCTGTACGTGCGTGCACCCACGACCACACACACACACAATATATGTGTGTGTGTGTGTGTGTGTGTGTGTGTGTGTGTGTGTGTGTGTGTGTGTGTGTGTGTGTGTGTGTGTATGTGTATGAGTGTGTGTATGTGTGTATGTGTGTGTATGTGTGTGTATGTGTGTGTATGTTTGTATATGTGTGTGTATGTGTGTGTATGTGTGTGTGTGTGTGTGTGTGTGTGTGTGTGTGTGTGTGTGTGTGTGTGTGTGTGTGTGTGTGTATGTGTATGTGTGTGTGTATGTGTATGAGTATGTGTGTGTATGTGTGTATGTGTGTGTATGTGTGTATGTGTGTGTATGTTTGTATATGTGTGTGTGTGTGTGTGTGTGTGTGTGTGTGTGTGTGTGTAATATTAACAGTTTATTAAAATAAAGTCAAATAGGTCAGTAAAATCTCACAGCTGATTCCAATATTATCCAGTTCTTTATTTGTTTCCTAAATGTAAAGACTGATTAGAGATAATGAGCTGAGATGAGCAACACCGCTTAACTTGTAAATAAAGACAGGAGTTTTGTGCTCAACTCTGGTAAAACTAGAGAGAGAGAGAGAGAGAGAGAGAGAGAGATAAGATGCGTGGGTGGAGTGCAAGCGTCAGACAAAGATAGAGAGACAAGCCAGCAATGTGGGCCGCCCTGAAGAAACTGTCTCACAGAGGACGTGGAGAGACGAGATACTAGCTCTGGAGAGACGAGACATTCTTCTCCAGACAGTCTCTCTCTCTCTCTCTCTCTCTCTCTCTCTCTCCGTCCTGACTCCGAAGAGACACTTGAAAATCAGATCTAGTTCACTGAGTCAGATGCTCTGTTCTGCCTCAGAGTTTTTGGCTTTATCCTAATTATAAACATTCTCACTATTTTAATGACCAGGGAGATGTAGTAATCACCTGGGAGATACAGTAATCACCTGGGAGATGTAGTAATCACCTGGGAGATACAGTAATCACCTGGGAGATGTAGTAATCACCTGGGTGATACAGTAATCGCCTGGGAGACGTAGTAATCACCTGGGAGATACAGTAATCACCTGGGAGATGTAGTAATCACCTGGGAGATGTAGTAATCACCTGGGAGATACAGTAATCACCTGGGAGATGTAGTAATCACCTGGGAGATACAGTAATCACCTGGGAGATACAGTAATCACCTGGGAGATGTAGTAATCACCTGGGAGATGTAGTAATCACCTGGGAGATACAGTAATCACCTGGGAGATGTAGTAATCACCTGGGAGATACAGTAATCACCTGGGAGATACAGTAATCACCTGGGAGATACAGTAATCACCTGGGAGATGTAGTAATCACCTGGGAGATACAGTAATCACCTGGGAGATGTAGTAATCACCTGGGAGATACAGTAATCACCTGGGAGATGTAGTAATCACCTGGGTGATACAGTAATCACCTGGGAGATGTAGTAATCACCTGGGAGATGTAGTAATCACCTGGGAGATACAGTAATCACCTGGGAGATGTAGTAATCACCTGGGAGATCACCTGGGAGATAGTAATCACCTGGGTGATACAGTAATCACCTGGGAGATGTAGTAATCACCTGGGAGATACAGTAATCACCTGGGAGATGTAGTAATCACCTGGGTGATACAGTAATCACCTGGGAGATGTAGTAATCACCTGGGAGATACAGTAATCACCTGGGAGATGTAGTAATCACCTGGGAGATACAGTAATCACCTGGGAGATGTAGTAATCACCTGGGAGATACAGTAATCACCTGGGAGATGTAGTAATCACCTGGGAGATACAGTAATCACCTGGGAGATGTAGTAATCACCTGGGAGATACAGTAATCACCTGGGAGATGTAGTAATCACCTGGGTGATACAGTAATCACCTGGGAGATGTAGTAATCACCTGGGTGATACAGTAATCACCTGGGAGATGTAGTAATCACCTGGGAGATACAGTAATCACCTGGGAGATGTAGTAATCACCTGGGTGATACAGTAATCACCTGGGAGATGTAGTAATCACCTGGGAGATACAGTAATCACCTGGGAGATGTAGTAATCACCTGGGTGATACAGTAATCACCTGGGAGATGTAGTAATCACCTGGGAGATACAGTAATCACCTGGGAGATGTAGTAATCACCTGGGTGATACAGTAATCACCTGGGAGATGTAGTAATCACCTGGGTGATACAGTAATCGCCTGGGAGATGTAGTAATCACCTGGGTGATACAGTAATCACCTGGGAGATGTAGTAATCACCTGGGTGATACAGTAATCACCTGGGAGATACAGTAATCACCTGGGAGATACAGTAATCACCTGGGAGATACAGTAATCACCTGGGTGATACAGTAATCACCTGGGAGATACAGTAATCACCTGGGAGATACAGTAATCACCTGGGAGATACAGTAATCACCTGGGAGATACAGTAATCACCTGGGAGATACAGTAATCACCTGGGAGATACAGATACAGTAATCACCTGGGAGATACAGTAATCACCTGGGAGATAGATGTAGTAATCAGTAATCACCTGGGAGATACAGTAATCACCTGGGTGATACAGTAATCACCTGGGAGATACAGTAATCACCTGGGAGATACAGTAATCACCTGGGAGATACAGTAATCACCTGGGAGATACAGTAATCACCTGGGAGATACAGTAATCACCTGGGAGATACAGTAATCACCTGGGAGATACAGTAATCACCTGGGAGATACAGTAATCACCTGGGAGATACAGTAATCACCTGGGAGATGATACAGTAATCACCTGGGAGATACAGTAATCATCTGGGAGATACAGTAATCACCTGGGAGATACAGTAATCACCTGGGAGATACAGATACAGTAATCACCTGGGAGATACAGTAATCACCTGGGAGATACAGTAATCACCTGGGAGATACAGTAATCACCTGGGAGATACAGTAATCACCTGGGAGATGTAGTAATCACCTGGGAGATACAGTAATCACCTGGGAGATACAGTAATCATCTGGGAGATACAGTAATCACCTGGGAGATACAGTAATCACCTGGGAGATACAGTAATCACCTGGGAGATACAGTAATCACCTGGGAGATACAGTAATCACCTGGGAGATACAGTAATCACCTGGGAGATACAGTAATCACCTGGGTGATACAGTAATCACCTGGGAGATACAGTAATCACCTGGGTGATACAGTAATCACCTGCGAGATACAGTAATCACCTGAGCGATACAGTAATCACCTGCGAGATATACAGTAATCACCTGGGAGATACAGTAATCACCTGGGTGATACAGTAATCACCTGGGAGATACAGTAATCACCTGGGAGATACAGTAATCACCTGGGAGACAATCACCTGGGAGATACAGTAATCACCTGAGAGATACAGTAATCACCTGGGAGATACAGTAATCACCTGGGAGATACAGTAATCACCTGGGAGATGTAGTAATCACCTGGGAGATACAGTAATCACCTGGGAGATACAGTAATCACCTGGGAGATACAGTAATTACCTGGGAGATGCAGTAATCACCTGGGAGATACAGTAATCACCTGAGATATACAGTAATCACCTGGGAGATACAGTAATCACCTGGGAGATACAGTAATCACCTGGGAGATACAGTAATCACCTGGGAGATGTAGTAATCACCTGGGAGATACAGTAATCACCTGAGATATACAGTAATCACCTGGGAGATACAGTAATCACCTGGGAGACAATCACCTGGGAGATACAGTAATCACCTGGGAGATACAGTAATCACTTGGGAGATACAGTAATCACCTGGGAGATACAGTAATCACCTGGGAGATACAGTAATCACCTGGGAGATACAGTAATTACCTGGGAGATGCAGTAATCACCTGCGAGATACAGTAATCACCTGGGAGATGCAGTAATTACCTGGGAGATACAGTAATCACCTGGGAGATGCAGTAATTACCTGGGAGATACAGTAATCACCTGGGAGATACAGTAATCACCTGGGAGACAATCACCTGGGAGATACAGTAATCACCTGAGAGATACAGTAATCACCTGGGAGATACAGTAATCACCTGGGAGATACAGTAATCACCTGGGAGACAATCACCTGGGAGATACAGTAATCACCTGAGAGATACAGTAATCACCTGGGAGATACAGTAATCACCTGGGTGATACAGTAATCACCTGGGTGATACAGTAATCACCTGGGAGATACAGTAATCACCTGGGAGACAATTACCTGGGAGATACAGTAATCACCTGGGAGATACAGTAATCACTTGGGAGATACAGTAATCACCTGGGAGATACAGTAATCACCTGGGAGATACAGTAATCACCTGGGAGATACAGTAATCACCTGGGAGATACAGTAATCACCTGGGAGATGCAGTAATCACCTGAGAGATACAGTAATCACCTGGGAGACGCAGTAATTACCTGGGAGATACAGTAATCACCTGGGAGATGCAGTAATTACCTGGGAGATACAGTAATCACCTGGGAGATGCAGTAATCACCTGGGAGATACAGTAATCACCTGGGAGATACAGTAATCACCTGAGAGATACAGTAATCACCTGGGAGATGCAGTAATCACCTGGGAGATGCAGTAATCACCTGGGAGATACAGTAATCACCTGGGAGATGCAGTAATCACCTGGGAGATGCAGTAATCACCTGGGAGATGCAGTAATCACCTGGGAGATACAGTAATCACCTGGGAGATACAGTAATCACCTGGAAGATACAGTAATCACCTGGGAGATACAGTAATCACCTGGGAGATACAGTAATCGCCTGGGAGATACAGTAATCGCCTGGGAGATGCAGTAATCACCTGGGAGATACAGTAATCACCTGGGAGATAATCACTTGAGAGATACAGTAATCACCTGGGAGATGCAGTAATCACCTGGGAGATGCAATAATCACCTGGGAGATGCAGTAATCACCTGGGAGATACAGTAATCTCCTGGGAGATACAGTAATCACCTGGGATATAGAGTAATCACCTGGGAGATACAGTAATCGCTTTTAATTGAGTTTCCATATTTTATTCCTATTTTTGAAAATCATTCGCATGAGTTAACATCCGAAAATTTTAAAAACAGACCGGTACATTGAACCCAGTTACCTTCCCTTGTTAGAGTAGCTACAATGCATCATCACAAGGACGTCGTTTTCAGCTTCTGTTTCTCAGTTATCGACTGAGTCATCACGAGGGACACCAACATCACGTGGTTACTTGCTGTATCCTCTCAGTAAGACACCGCAAACATAGAGAGGTGTATATCTGTCAGTATATGTATGCTGTCAGTATACATTTATCAGTATATGTATGCTGTCAGTATACATTTGTCGGTATATGCTGTCAGTATACATTTTGTCAGTATATGTATGCTGTCAGTATACATCTGTCAGTGAATGTATGCCGTCAGTATACATCTGTCAGTGAATGTATGCCGTCAGTATACATCTGTCAGTGAATGTATGCCGTCAGTATACATTTGTCAATATATGTATGCTGTCAATATATGTATGCTGTCAGTATACGTATGCTGTCAGTATATGTATGCTGTCAGTATATGTATGCTGTCAGTATATGTATGCTGAGTTGAATTCAATTCCTGTTTTAGGGACTAAAACATTCTAGTCAGGCGGGCAAAATTTTACCTGCAGGATTAACGATCTTAGTGTGGTCGATAGGCTTTACTGTACTAGGGTATTGCTACCTCACAGGTACTGTACTAGGGTATTGCTACCTCACAGGTACTGTACTAGGGTATCGCTACCTCACAGGTACTGTACTAGGGTATTGCTACCACCTCACAGGTACTGTACTAGGGTATTGCTACCTCACAGGTACTGTACTAGGGTATTGCTACCTCACAGGTACTGTACTAGGGTATTGCTACCTCACAGGTACTGTACTAGGGTATCGCTACCTCACAGGTACTGTACTAGGGTATTGCTACCTCACAGGTACTGTACTAGGGTATTGCTACCTCACAGGTACTGTACTAGGGTATTGCTACCTCACAGGTACTGTACTAGGGTATTGCTACCTCACAGGTACTGTACTAGGGTATCGCTACCTCACAGGTACTGTACTAGGGTATTGCTACCTCACAGGTACTGTACTAGGGTATTGCTACCTCACAGGTACTGTACTAGGGTATTGCTACCTCACAGGTACTGTACTAGGGTATTGCTACCTCACAGGTACTGTACTAGGGTATTGCTACCTCAGAGGTACTGTACTAGGGCATTGCTACCTCACAGGCACTGTACTAGGGTATTGCTACCTCACAGGTACTGTACTAGGGTATTGCTACCTCACAGGTACTGTACTAGGGTATTGCTACTTCACAGGTACTGTACTAGGGTACTGCTACCTCACAGGTACTGTACTAGGGTACTGCTACATCACAGGTACTGTACTAGGGTATTGCTACGTCACAGGTACTGTACAAGGGTATTGCTACGTCACAGGTACTGTACTAGGGTATCGCTACCTCACAGGTACTGTACTAGGGTACTGCTACCTCACAGGTACTGTACTAGTGTATTGCTACGTCACAGGTACTGTACTAGGGTATTGCTACCTCACAGGTACTGTACTAGGGTACTGCTACCTCACAGGTACTGTACTAGGGTACTGCTACCTCACAGGTACTGTATTAGGGTATTGCTACCTCACAGGTACTGTACTAGGGTATTGCTACCTCACAGGTACTGTACTAGGGTATTGCTACCTCACAGGTACTGTACTAGGGTACTGCTACCTCACAGGTACTGTACTAGTGTATTGCTACGTCACAGGTACTGTACAAGGGTATTGCTACGTCACAGGTACTGTACTAGGGTATTGCTACCTCACAGATACTGTACTAGGGTATTGCTACGTCACAGGTACTGTACTAGGGTATTGCTACCTCACAGGTACTGTACTAGGGTATTGCTACCTCACAGGTACTGTACTAGGGTACTGCTACCTCACAGGTACTGTATTAGGGTATTGCTACCTCACAGGTACTGTACTAGGGTACTGCTACCTCACAGGTACTGTATTAGGGTATTGCTACCTCACAGGTACTGTACTAGGGTACTGCTACGTCACAGGTACTGTACTAGGGTATTGCTACCTCACAGGTACTGTACTAGGGTACTGCTACCTCACAGGTACTGTATTAGGGTATTGCTACCTCATAGGTACTGTACTAGGGTATTTCTACCTCTCAGGTACTGTACTAGGGTACTGCTACCTCACAGGTACTGTATTAGGGTATTGCTACCTCACAGGTACTGTACTAGGGTACTGCTACCTCACAGGTACTGTATTAGGGTATTGCTACCTCACAGGTACTGTACTAGGGTACTGCTACCTCATAGGTACTGTACTAGGGTACTGCTACCTCACAGGTACTGTACTAGGGTACTGCTACCTCATAGGTACTGTACTAGGGTATTTCTACCTCTCAGGTACTGTACTAGGGTACTGCTACGTCACAGGTACTGTACTAGGGTACTGCTACCTCACAGGTACTGTACTAGGGTATTTCTACCTCTCAGGTACTGTACTAGGGTACTGCTACGTCACAGGTACTGTACTAGGGTATTGTTACCTCACAGGTACTGTACTAGGGTGTTGCTACCTCACAGGTACTGTACTAGGGTACTGCTACCTCACAGGTACTGTACTAGGGTATTTCTACCTCTCAGGTACTGTACTAGGGTACTGCTACTTCACAGGTACTGTACTAGGGTATTGTTACCTCACAGGTACTGTACTAGGGTATTGCTACCTCACAGGTACTGTACTAGGGTACTGCTACCTCACAGGTACTGTACTAGGGTATTGCTACCTCACAGGTACTGTACTAGGGTATTGCTACCTCACAGGTACTGTACTAGGGTATTGCTACCTCACAGGTACTGTACTAGGGTATTGCTACCTCACAGGTACTGTACTAGGGTATTGCTACCTCACAGGTACTGTACTAGGGTATTGCTACCTCACAGGTACTGTACTAGGGTACTGCTACCTCACAGGTACTGTACTAGGGTATTGCTACCTCACAGGTACTGTACTAGGGTATTGCTACCTCACAGGTACTGTACTAGGGTACTGCTACCTCACAGATAAATGACACAATGGAACCTTCACTTCAGGTCACCTCAAAAAGAGTCGAACATTTTGTAATGGAAATTCAATGGTTTGAAGAAACTGAGGCTAGATGGCAGTGTATCCATCCTACACTCCCAAGGTCACCACCACACATGCCACCACATGATGGCAGTGTATCCATCCTACACTCCCAAGGTCACCACCACACATGCCACCACATGATGGCAGTGTATCCATCCTACACTCCCAAGGTCACCACCACACATGCCACCACATGATGGCAGTGTATCCATCCTACACTCCCAAGGTCACCACCACACATGCCACCACATGATGGCAGTGTATCCATCCTACACTCCCAAGGTCACCACCACACATGCCACCACATGATGGCAGTGTATCCATCCTACACTCCCAAGGTCACCACCACACATGCCACCACATGATGGCAGTGTATCCATCCTACACTCCCAAGGTCACCACCACACATGCCACCACATGATGGCAGTGTATCCATCCTACACTCCCAAGGTCACCACCACACATGCCACCACATGATGGCAGTGTATCCATCCTACACTCCCAAGGTCACCACCACACATGCCACCACATGATGGCAGTGTATCCATCCTACACTCCCAAGGTCACCACCACACATGCCACCACATGATGGCAGTGTATCCATCCTACACTCCCAAGGTCACCACCACACATGCCACCACATGATGGCAGTGTATCCATCCTACACTCCCAAGGTCACCACCACACATGCCACCACATGATGGCAGTGTATCCATCCTACACTCCCAAGGTCACCACCACACATGCCACCACATGATGGCAGTGTATCCATCCTACACTCCCAAGGTCACCACCACACATGCCACCACATGATGGCAGTGTATCCATCCTACACTCCCAAGTTCACCACCACACATGCCACCACATGATGGCAGTGTATCCATCCTACACTCCCAAGGTCACCACCACACATGCCACCACATGATGGCAGTGTATCCATCCTACACTCCCAAGGTCACCACCACACATGCCACCACATGATGGCAGTGTATCCATCCTACACTCCCAAGGTCACCACCACACATGCCACCACATGATGGCAGTGTATCCATCCTACACTCCCAAGGTCACCACCACACATGCCACCACATGATGGCAGTGTATCCATCCTACACTCCCAAGGTCACCACCACATGATGGCAGTGTATCCATCCTACACTCCCAAGGTCACCACCACATGATGGCAGTGTATCCATCCTACACTCCCAAGGTCACCACCACATGATGGCAGTGTATCCATCCTACACTCCCAAGGTCACCACCACATGATGGCAGTGTATCCATCCTACACTCCCAAGGTCACCACCACACATGCCACCACATGATGGCAGTGTATCCATCCTACACTCCCAAGGTCACCACCACACATGCCACCACATGATGGCAGTGTATCCATCCTACACTCCCAAGGTCACCACCACATGATGGCAGTGTATCCATCCTACACTCCCAAGGTCACCACCACATGATGGCAGTGTATCCATCCTACACTCCCAAGGTCACCACCACATGATGGCAGTGTATCCATCCTACACTCCCAAGGTCACCACCACATGATGGCAGTGTATCCATCCTACACTCCCAAGGTCACCACCACATGATGGCAGTGTATCCATCCTACACTCCCAAGGTCACCACCACATGATGGCAGTGTATCCATCCTACACTCCCAAGGTCACCACCACATGATAGCAGTGTATCCATCCTACTCTCCCAAGGTCACCACCACACATGCCACCACATGATGGCAGTGTATCCATCCTACACTCCCAAGGTCACCACCACACATGCCACCACATGATGGCAGTGTATCCATCCTACACTCCCAAGGTCACCACCACACATGCCACCACATGATGGCAGTGTATCCATCCTACACTCCCAAGGTCACCACCACATGATGGCAGTGTATCCATCCTACACTCCCAAGGTCACCACCACATGATGGCAGTGTATCCATCCTACACTCCCAAGGTCACCACCACATGATAGCAGTGTATCCATCCTACACTCCCAAGGTCACCACCACACATGCCACCACATGATGGCAGTGTATCCATCCTACACTCCCAAGGTCACCACCACACATGCCACCACATGATGGCAGTGTATCCATCCTACACTCCCAAGGTCACCACCACACATGCCACCACATGATGGCAGTGTATCCATCCTACACTCCCAAGGTCACCACCACATGATGGCAGTGTATCCATCCTACACTCCCAAGGTCACCACCACATGATGGCAGTGTATCCATCCTACACTCCCAAGGTCACCACCACATGATGGCAGTGTATCCATCCTACACTCCCAAGGTCACCACCACATGATAGCAGTGTATCCATCCTACACTCCCAAGGTCACCACCACATGATGGCAGTGTATCCATCCTACACTCCCAAGGTCACCACCACATGATGGCAGTGTATCCATCCTACACTCCCAAGGTCACCACCACATGATGGCAGTGTATCCATCCTACACTCCCAAGGTCACCACCACACATGCCACCACATGATGGCAGTGTATCCATCCTACACTCCCAAGGTCACCACCACACATGCCACCACATGATGGCAGTGTATCCATCCTACACTCCCAAGGTCACCACCACACATGCCACCACATGATGGCAGTGTATCCATCCTACACTCCCAAGGTCACCACCACATGATGGCAGTGTATCCATCCTACACTCCCAAGGTCACCACCACATGATAGCAGTGTATCCATCCTACACTCCCAAGGTCACCACCACATGATGGCAGTGTATCCATCCTACACTCCCAAGGTCACCACCACATGATGGCAGTGTATCCATCCTACACTCCCAAGGTCACCACCACATGATGGCAGTGTATCCATCCTACACTCCCAAGGTCACCACCACATGATGGCAGTGTATCCATCCTACACTCCCAAGGTCACCACCACATGATGGCAGTGTATCCATCCTACACTCCCAAGGTCACCACCACATGATGGCAGTGTATCCATCCTACACTCCCAAGGTCACCACCACACATGCCACCACATGATGGCAGTGTATCCATCCTACACTCCCAAGGTCACCACCACACATGCCACCACATGATGGCAGTGTATCCATCCTACACTCCCAAGGTCACCACCACATGATGGCAGTGTATCCATCCTACACTCCCAAGGTCACCACCACATGATGGCAGTGTATCCATCCTACACTCCCAAGGTCACCACCACATGATGGCAGTGTATCCATCCTACACTCCCAAGGTCACCACCACATGATGGCAGTGTATCCATCCTACACTCCCAAGGTCACCACCACATGATGGCAGTGTATCCATCCTACACTCCCAAGGTCACCACCACATGATGGCAGTGTATCCATCCTACACTCCCAAGGTCACCACCACATGATAGCAGTGTATCCATCCTACTCTCCCAAGGTCACCACCACACATGCCACCACATGATGGCAGTGTATCCATCCTACACTCCCAAGGTCACCACCACACATGCCACCACATGATGGCAGTGTATCCATCCTACACTCCCAAGGTCACCACCACACATGCCACCACATGATGGCAGTGTATCCATCCTACACTCCCAAGGTCACCACCACATGATGGCAGTGTATCCATCCTACACTCCCAAGGTCACCACCACATGATGGCAGTGTATCCATCCTACACTCCCAAGGTCACCACCACATGATAGCAGTGTATCCATCCTACACTCCCAAGGTCACCACCACACATGCCACCACATGATGGCAGTGTATCCATCCTACACTCCCAAGGTCACCACCACACATGCCACCACATGATGGCAGTGTATCCATCCTACACTCCCAAGGTCACCACCACACATGCCACCACATGATGGCAGTGTATCCATCCTACACTCCCAAGGTCACCACCACATGATGGCAGTGTATCCATCCTACACTCCCAAGGTCACCACCACATGATGGCAGTGTATCCATCCTACACTCCCAAGGTCACCACCACATGATGGCAGTGTATCCATCCTACACTCCCAAGGTCACCACCACATGATAGCAGTGTATCCATCCTACACTCCCAAGGTCACCACCACATGATGGCAGTGTATCCATCCTACACTCCCAAGGTCACCACCACATGATGGCAGTGTATCCATCCTACACTCCCAAGGTCACCACCACATGATGGCAGTGTATCCATCCTACACTCCCAAGGTCACCACCACACATGCCACCACATGATGGCAGTGTATCCATCCTACACTCCCAAGGTCACCACCACACATGCCACCACATGATGGCAGTGTATCCATCCTACACTCCCAAGGTCACCACCACACATGCCACCACATGATGGCAGTGTATCCATCCTACACTCCCAAGGTCACCACCACATGATGGCAGTGTATCCATCCTACACTCCCAAGGTCACCACCACATGATAGCAGTGTATCCATCCTACACTCCCAAGGTCACCACCACATGATGGCAGTGTATCCATCCTACACTCCCAAGGTCACCACCACATGATGGCAGTGTATCCATCCTACACTCCCAAGGTCACCACCACATGATGGCAGTGTATCCATCCTACACTCCCAAGGTCACCACCACATGATGGCAGTGTATCCATCCTACACTCCCAAGGTCACCACCACATGATGGCAGTGTATCCATCCTACACTCCCAAGGTCACCACCACATGATGGCAGTGTATCCATCCTACACTCCCAAGGTCACCACCACATGATGGCAGTGTATCCATCCTACACTCCCAAGGTCACCACCACATGATGGCAGTGTATCCATCCTACACTCCCAAGGTCACCACCACATGATGGCAGTGTATCCATCCTACACTCCCAAGGTCACCACCACACATGCCACCACATGATGGCAGTGTATCCATCCTACACTCCCAAGGTCACCACCACACATGCCACCACATGATGGCAGTGTATCCATCCTACACTCCCAAGGTCACCACCACACATGCCACCACATGATGGCAGTGTATCCATCCTACACTCCCAAGGTCACCACCACACATGCCACCACATGATGGCAGTGTATCCATCCTACACTCCCAAGGTCACCACCACACATGCCACCACATGATGGCAGTGTATCCATCCTACACTCCCAAGGTCACCACCACATGATGGCAGTGTATCCATCCTACACTCCCAAGGTCACCACCACATGATAGCAGTGTATCCATCCTACACTCCCAAGGTCACCACCACATGATGGCAGTGTATCCATCCTACACTCCCAAGGTCACCACCACATGATGGCAGTGTATCCATCCTACACTCCCAAGGTCACCACCACATGATGGCAGTGTATCCATCCTACACTCCCAAGGTCACCACCACATGATGGCAGTGTATCCATCCTACACTCCCAAGGTCACCACCACATGATGGCAGTGTATCCATCCTACACTCCCAAGGTCACCACCACACATGCCACCACATGATGGCAGTGTATCCATCCTACACTCCCAAGGTCACCACCACACATGCCACCACATGATGGCAGTGTATCCATCCTACACTCCCAAGGTCACCACCACACATGCCACCACATGATGGCAGTGTATCCATCCTACACTCCCAAGGTCACCACCACACATGCCACCACATGATGGCAGTGTATCCATCCTACACTCCCAAGGTCACCACCACATGATGGCAGTGTATCCATCCTACACTCCCAAGGTCACCACCACATGATGGCAGTGTATCCATCCTACACTCCCAAGGTCACCACCACACATGCCACCACATGATGGCAGTGTATCCATCCTACACTCCCAAGGTCACCACCACACATGCCACCACATGATGGCAGTGTATCCATCCTACACTCCCAAGGTCACCACCACACATGCCACCACATGATGGCAGTGTATCCATCCTACACTCCCAAGGTCACCACCACACATGCCACCACATGATGGCAGTGTATCCATCCTACACTCCCAAGGTCACCACCACACATGCCACCACATGATGGCAGTGTATCCATCCTACACTCCCAAGGTCACCACCACACATGCCACCACATGATGGCAGTGTATCCATCCTACACTCCCAAGGTCACCACCACACATGCCACCACATGATGGCAGTGTATCCATCCTACACTCCCAAGGTCACCACCACACATGCCACCACATGATGGCAGTGTATCCATCCTACACTCCCAAGGTCACCACCACACATGCCACCACATGATGGCAGTGTATCCATCCTACACTCCCAAGGTCACCACCACACATGCCACCACATGATGGCAGTGTATCCATCCTACACTCCCAAGGTCACCACCACACATGCCACCACATGATGGCAGTGTATCCATCCTACACTCCCAAGGTCACCACCACACATGCCACCACATGATGGCAGTGTATCCATCCTACACTCCCAAGGTCACCACCACACATGCCACCACATGATGGCAGTGTATCCATCCTACACTCCCAAGGTCACCACCACACATGCCACCACATGATGGCAGTGTATCCATCCTACACTCCCAAGGTCACCACCACACATGCCACCACATGATGGCAGTGTATCCATCCTACACTCCCAAGGTCACCACCACACATGCCACCACATGATGGCAGTGTATCCATCCTACACTCCCAAGGTCACCACCACACATGCCACCACATGATGGCAGTGTATCCATCCTACACTCCCAAGGTCACCACCACACATGCCACCACATGATGGCAGTGTATCCATCCTACACTCCCAAGGTCACCACCACACATGCCACCACATGATGGCAGTGTATCCATCCTACACTCCCAAGGTCACCACCACACATGCCACCACATGATGGCAGTGTATCCATCCTACACTCCCAAGGTCACCACCACACATGCCACCACATGATGGCAGTGTATCCATCCTACACTCCCAAGGTCACCACCACACATGCCACCACATGTTATCGTTTTGCATATAACCAAGGATAAAAAGACCCGTACAGTTTAAGAAACTGATCGTCCCACGTATCGCTGATAGTGAAAAACTTGTCCTCAGCACTGATGCATTTAACAAACAGATGAAAATCCTGTTCTCTAATAACACTTTCATATCACAGACAGATGACATGCTTCACAATCCTGAAGATCAAATGATTGCCAAGATAGAGTCATCAAAGTGCTCAGCCATTCAATTAGATGAGACAACTGACATGGCCAATCTTTATCAGCTTCCCGTGACTGTCCGATATGCTGATGGTCAAGCAATCAAAGAGGACTTCCTGTTTTGTCGTCCACTGACCACTACAATAAAATGAGAGAATATGGTGGAAGTAATTTCAAATGTCTTTGATAAAGAACGACCATGGAGGGATGTAATCAGGGTGTGTACAGATGGCGCCCAGCAATGCTGAGATCTTGATCTGGACTCTTTTTACTTGTCAAACATAAGAATGCTACAGTGGCTGGAATACGCTGCATGATTCATAGAGACGCTCTTACTTCCAAAACACTACCAGCAGCCCTAGAACTTATCACCAAAACGGTCAACTTTTTCAAAAGGTCATCCCTGAATACGAGCCTTTTTCGTGAAGTGTAAAAACAGGGACGCTCAACACCAAGCTGTATTGTTCCACCAGCAAGTCTCTGACTGTCGAAGGGCAACATACTCACTCCGTTCTAGGAGTTTAGTAAAGAAGTGAAGAATTCCCTGAGCAATCACATAAAGACGAGTTACTCGCCAAGATAAACATAGCAGAAGTTCAGGCACATTTAGTATATCGGTAAACATTCTAGAAGCTCTAAATGAGCTCTACCAGAAACTACAGGATCGCCAGTATCACGATCCATCATGCAAACAATATCAATGTAATCATTACATAATTGCATCCCTGGGGAAGACAGATATATGACCCAGTTCCACCGACTTTTTGAAGTCAACAGAGAAGATGCCATTAGTCAGGTGCTCAAGACAGAGATCACGGAGCACCTTAACTCTCTCATTGATGTGTTCCAGTTATACTTTCCAGAAATACATATCAATCAAATTACCACGGCTCTGACAAGGAATCCATTCAGATGTGAATGTTGATGACGCCCCTACGAAGCTCCAGGAAGAATTTCTAGAACTCAAACACAACCCCTCAGCAAAGGACCAATTAAACCTCCTGAGTCTAAGTAACTTCTGGGTGAAAAATGTGCTCCATTTATTCTGGACTTGACAACAATGAGAGTGGACACAAGCAGCTCCAGGTTGAGTGTGATCTAAGGTGTGTTCTGTCAACAACATACCCACAGCAGCACTCCTAGTAGCAAGAAAACAGGTGCAGGGATCACACTGAGCTGCGTCACACAGGCATCAACTGCAGCAATGGTATTGACACAGTTCGTAAGAGTGTTGCAATGGCAGTATTTGTGTTGGAAATGTAATTATCAAGTGCTCTCACTATCTTTGAATTAATTTTAATTTTCTGAGTTATCCATTTCCTTCATAGTGTTGTTTCTTTAAGTGTTGTTTCTCACTAATATAAATCATTATTGCGAAAGTTTATTTTTATTTTACCTTACATAAATCAATGATAACACTATGTTTAAGAATGAGGCTCAAGTGGGGAGAGGAAGAGGGCGGGTGAAGAAATTACTACGCATAGATTTTCTGACAAAAGTGGGAAATGACCTGGGAAAGGTTGGGAACTACTGCCCTGGAGTCGAGAGGATTACTCTAGAGTTCGATTATTTTCAAACCTTTTACTTTCTTAAAATTCCGGCAATTTAATATATATATATATATATATATATATATATATATATATATATATATATATATATATATATATATATATATATATATATAAGAAAGGATCCGTGGATTCTAGTGTGCAAACCTCCGCCTCAAGACGGTTTCCCTGAATCCCTTCAGATCAATTACATAACGTATATTCCACCAGCAGATCAAACCATGGCAATAACTACACTCCAGGCATTACAATTTGCCAATGTCACATGCAAGAAGCCTAACTACCTGAGATCCGTGTCTCACTGACGATTTGCGGACTGAGGATCAAGCCTTCACCACTTCTTGTGTTGAATGACACACATGGATGGTGCATCAACCCTCCACCACTCCTGGTGTTGAATGACACACACATGGATGGTGGATCAAGCCTCCACCACTCCTGGTGTTGAATGACACACACATGGATGGTGGATCAAGCCTCCACCACTCCTGGTGTTGAATGACACATACATGGATGGTGCAACAAGCCTCCACCACTCCTGGTGTTGAATGACACATACATGGATGGTGCAACAAGCCTCCACCACTCCTGGTGTTGAATGACACATACATGGATGGTGCATCAAGCCTCCACCACTCCTGGTGTTGAATGACACATATATGGATGGTGCAACAAGCCTCCACCACTCCTGGTGTTGAATGACACACACATGGATGGTGCAACAAGCCTCCACCACTCCTGGTGTTGAATGACACATACATGGATGGTGCAACAAGCCTCCACCACTCCTGGTGTTGAATGACACATACATGGATGGTGCAACAAGCCTCCACCACTCCTGGTGTTGAATGACACACACATGGATGGTGCAACAAGCCTCCACCACTCCTGGTGTTGAATGACACACACATGGATGGTGCAACAAGCCTCCACCACTCCTGGTGTTGAATGACACACACATGGATGGTGGATCAAGCCTCCACCACTCCTGGTGTTGAATGACACATACATGGATGGTGCAACAAGCCTCCACCACTCCTGGTGTTGAATGACACACACATGGATGGTGCAACAAGCCTCCACCACTCCTGGTGTTGAATGACACACACATGGATGGTGCAACAAGCCTCCACCACTCCTGGTGTTGAATGACACACACATGGATGGTGCAACAAGCCTCCACCACTCCTGGTGTTGAATGACACATACATGGATGGTGCAACAAGCCTCCACCACTCCTGGTGTTGAATGACACACACATGGATGGTGCAACAAGCCTCCACCACTCCTGGTGTTGAATGACACATACATGGATGGTGGATCAAGCCTCCACCACTCCTGGTGTTGAATGACACACACATGGATGGTGCAACAAGCCTCCACCACTCCTGGTGTTGAATGACACACACATGGATGGTGCAACAAGCCTCCACCACTCCTGGTGTTGAATGACACATACATGGATGGTGCATCAAGCCTCCACCACTCCTGGTGTTGAATGACACATACATGGATGGTGCAACAAGCCTCCACCACTCCTGGTGTTGAATGACACACACATGGATGGTGCAACAAGCCTCCACCACTCCTGGTGTTGAATGACACATACATGGATGGTGCAACAAGCCTCCACCACTCCTGGTGTTGAATGACACACACATGGATGGTGGATCAAGCCTCCACCACTCCTGGTGTTGAATGACACACACATGGATGGTGGATCAAGCCTCCACCACTCCTGGTGTTGAATGACACATACATGGATGGTGCAACAAGCCTCCACCACTCCTGGTGTTGAATGACACACACATGGATGGTGGATCAAGCCTCCACCACTCCTGGTGTTGAATGACACACACATGGATGGTGGATCAAGCCTCCACCACTCCTGGTGTTGAATGACACACACATGGATGGTGGATCAAGCCTCCACCACTCCTGGTGTTGAATGACACATACATGGATGGTGGATCAAGCCTCCACCACTCCTGGTGTTGAATGACACATACATGGATGGTGGATCAAGCCTCCACCACTCCTGGTGTTGAATGACACACACATGGATGGTGCAACAAGCCTCCACCACTCCTGGTGTTGAATGACACACACATGGATGGTGGATCAAGCCTCCACCACTCCTGGTGTTGAATGACACATACATGGATGGTGCAACAAGCCTCCACCACTCCTGGTGTTGAATGACACACACATGGATGGTGCATCAAGCCTCCACCACTCCTGGTGTTGAATGACACACATGGATGGTGGATCAACCCTCCACCACTCCTGGTGTTGAATGACACACACATGGATGGTGCATCAAGCCTCCACCACTCCTGGTGTTGAATGACACACACATGGATGGTGCAACAAGCCTCCACCACTCCTGGTGTTGAATGACACACACATGGATGGTGCAACAAGCCTCCACCACTCCTGGTGTTGAATGACACACACATGGATGGTGCAACAAGCCTCCACCACTCCTGGTGTTGAATGACACACACATGGATGGTGCAACAAGCCTCCACCACTCCTGGTGTTGAATGACACATACATGGATGGTGCAACAAGCCTCCACCACTCCTGGTGTTGAATGACACATACATGGATGGTGCATCAAGCCTCCACCACTCCTGGTGTTGAATGACACATACATGGATGGTGCAACAAGCCTCCACCACTCCTGGTGTTGAATGACACACACATGGATGGTGCAACAAGCCTCCACCACTCCTGGTGTTGAATGACACATACATGGATGGTGCAACAAGCCTCCACCACTCCTGGTGTTGAATGACACATACATGGATGGTGCAACAAGCCTCCACCACTCCTGGTGTTGAATGACACACACATGGATGGTGCAACAAGCCTCCACCACTCCTGGTGTTGAATGACACACACATGGATGGTGCAACAAGCCTCCACCACTCCTGGTGTTGAATGACACACACATGGATGGTGGATCAAGCCTCCACCACTCCTGGTGTTGAATGACACATACATGGATGGTGCAACAAGCCTCCACCACTCCTGGTGTTGAATGACACACACATGGATGGTGCAACAAGCCTCCACCACTCCTGGTGTTGAATGACACACACATGGATGGTGCAACAAGCCTCCACCACTCCTGGTGTTGAATGACACACACATGGATGGTGCAACAAGCCTCCACCACTCCTGGTGTTGAATGACACATACATGGATGGTGCAACAAGCCTCCACCACTCCTGGTGTTGAATGACACACACATGGATGGTGCAACAAGCCTCCACCACTCCTGGTGTTGAATGACACATACATGGATGGTGGATCAAGCCTCCACCACTCCTGGTGTTGAATGACACACACATGGATGGTGCAACAAGCCTCCACCACTCCTGGTGTTGAATGACACACACATGGATGGTGCAACAAGCCTCCACCACTCCTGGTGTTGAATGACACATACATGGATGGTGCATCAAGCCTCCACCACTCCTGGTGTTGAATGACACATACATGGATGGTGCAACAAGCCTCCACCACTCCTGGTGTTGAATGACACACACATGGATGGTGCAACAAGCCTCCACCACTCCTGGTGTTGAATGACACATACATGGATGGTGCAACAAGCCTCCACCACTCCTGGTGTTGAATGACACACACATGGATGGTGGATCAAGCCTCCACCACTCCTGGTGTTGAATGACACACACATGGATGGTGGATCAAGCCTCCACCACTCCTGGTGTTGAATGACACATACATGGATGGTGCAACAAGCCTCCACCACTCCTGGTGTTGAATGACACACACATGGATGGTGGATCAAGCCTCCACCACTCCTGGTGTTGAATGACACACACATGGATGGTGGATCAAGCCTCCACCACTCCTGGTGTTGAATGACACACACATGGATGGTGGATCAAGCCTCCACCACTCCTGGTGTTGAATGACACATACATGGATGGTGGATCAAGCCTCCACCACTCCTGGTGTTGAATGACACATACATGGATGGTGGATCAAGCCTCCACCACTCCTGGTGTTGAATGACACACACATGGATGGTGCAACAAGCCTCCACCACTCCTGGTGTTGAATGACACACACATGGATGGTGGATCAAGCCTCCACCACTCCTGGTGTTGAATGACACACACATGGATGGTGCAACAAGCCTCCACCACTCCTGGTGTTGAATGACACACACATGGATGGTGCATCAAGCCTCCACCACTCCTGGTGTTGAATGACACACATGGATGGTGGATCAACCCTCCACCACTCCTGGTGTTGAATGACACACACATGGATGGTGCATCAAGCCTCCACCACTCCTGGTGTTGAATGACACACACATGGATGGTGCAACAAGCCTCCACCACTCCTGGTGTTGAATGACACACACATGGATGGTGCAACAAGCCTCCACCACTCCTGGTGTTGAATGACACACACATGGATGGTGCAACAAGCCTCCACCACTCCTGGTGTTGAATGACACACACATGGATGGTGCAACAAGCCTCCACCACTCCTGGTGTTGAATGACACACACATGGATGGTGCAACAAGCCTCCACCACTCCTGGTGTTGAATGACACATACATGGATGGTGGATCAAGCCTCCACCACTCCTGGTGTTGAATGACACACACATGGATGGTGCAACAAGCCTCCACCACTCCTGGTGTTGAATGACACACACATGGATGGTGGATCAAGCCTCCACCACTCCTGGTGTTGAATGACACACATGAAATAGCATTTCATGAACTATAATAACAATATGACGCATGCCTAAAGAATGTTCAACCTCCATCGCTCAGTAGGCCTTTTAAGTCAGCTTTCCATCACGTCTTCAGACGCCCCTCACGTTTCCTTCCAACCATCTCAGCTTCATACGTTCATCCTACCTTCCTACATGCTTTCTACATGACCAAACAATTTTAGCAACCCGTGTCACTGCTCTCACATCATACCTCTCATACCACCATAATGAATGATACTTCTCATACCACCACACTGAATCATACCTCTCATACCATCACACTGAATGATACCTCCCATACCATCACACTGAATGATACCTTTCATACCACCACACTGAATCATACCTCTCATACCACCATATTGAATGATACCTCTCATACCACCACACTGAATCATACCTCTCATACCACCATATTGAATGATACCTCTCATACCACCACACTGAATCATACCTCTCATACCACCACACTGAATGATACCTCTCATACCATCACACTGAATGATACCTCTCATACCACCACACTGAATCATACCTCTCATACCACCACACTGAATGATACCTCCCATACCATCACACTGAATGATACCTCTCATACCATCACACTGAATGATACCTCTCATACCACCACACTGAATCATACCTCCCATACCACCACACTGAATCATACCTCTCATACCACCATATTGAATGATACCTCTCATACCATCACACTGAATGATACCTCTCATACCACCACACTGAATCATACCTCTCATACCACCACACTGAATGATACCTCCCATACCATCACACTGAATGATACCTCTCATACCATCACACTGGATGATACCTCTCATACCACCACACTGAATCATACCTCCCATACCACCACACTGAATCATACCTCTCATACCACCATATTGAATGATACCTCTCATACCATCACACTGAATGATACCTCTCATACCATCACACTGAATGATACCTCTCATACCACCACACTGAATGATACCTCCCATACCATCACACTGAATGATACCTCTCATACCATCACACTGAATGATACCTCTCATACCACCACACTGAATCATACCTCTCATACCACCATATTGAATGATACCTCTCATACCATCACACTGAATGATACCTCTCATACCACCACACTGAATGATACCTCCCATACCATCACACTGAATGATACCTCTCATACCATCACACTGAATGATACCTCTCATACCACCACACTGAATCATACCTCTCATACCACCATATTGAATGATACCTCTCATACCATCACACTGAATGATACCTCTCATACCATCACACTGAATGATACCTCTCATACCACCACACTGAATCATACCTCTCATACCACCACACTGAATCATACCTCTCATACCACCACACTGAATCATACCTCTCATACCACCACACTGAATGATACCTCTCATACCACCACACTGAATCATACCTCTCATACCACCACACTGAATCATACCTCTCATACCACCACACTGAATCATACCTCTCATACCACCATATTGAATGATACCTCTCATACCATCACACTGAATGATACCTCTCATACCATCACACTGAATGATACCTCTCATACCACCACACTGAATCATACCTCTCATACCACCACACTGAATCATACCTCTCATACCACCACACTGAATCATACCTCTCATACCACCACACTGAATGATACCTCTCATACCACCACACTGAATCATACCTCTCATACCACCACACTGAATCATACCTCTCATACCACCACACTGAATGATACCTCTCATACCACCACACTGAATCATACCTCTCATACCACCACACTGAGTACCATCTTGCATAACATACACATCTTCACGTCGAAGTAAAAATTTTTACACATCATCCAAACAGTTCTTCACTGCATAATACACTGAGAGCGCCTCACGTCCATACCAAGACATCGCTGGGCGAAATGGCAATGGCGACAAACTGCAAATCAGGTTGTAGACTAGCAAAGGGGAACATTTCGCTCTGTGTAGAGCTTTATCAAACCATAATTGGCTCTGTGAAACTTTATCACGTCATGTTTGGGTCTGTGTAGAGCTTTATCACGTCATGTTTGGCTCTGTGTAGATTTATCAAATCATGTTTGACTCTGTGTAGAGATTTATCACGTCATGTTTGGCTCTGTGTAGAGATTTATCACGTCATGTTTGGCTCTGTGTAGAGATTATCACGTCATGTTTGACTCTGTGTAGAGATTTATCACGTCATGTTTGGCTCTGTGTAGAGATTTATCACGTCATGTTTGACTCTGTGTAGAGATTTATCACGTCATGTTTGGCTCTGTGTAGAGATTATCACGTCATGTTTGACTCTGTGTAGAGATTTATCACGTCATGTTTGGCTCTGTGTAGAGATTTATCACGTCATGTTTGGCTCTGTGTAGAGATTTATCACGTCATGTTTGACTCTGTGTAGAGATTTATCACGTCATGTTTGGCTCTGTGTAGAGATTATCACGTCATGTTTGACTCTGTGTAGAGATTTATCACGTCATGTTTGGCTCTGTGTAGATTTATCAAGTCATGTTTGGCTGTGTAGAGATTTATCACGTCATGTTTGGCTCTGTGTAGAGATTTATCACGTCATGTTTGGCTCTGTGTAGAGATTTATCAAGTCATGTTTGGCTCTGTGTAGAGATTTATCACGTCATGTTTGACTCTGTGTAGAGATTTATCACGTCATGTTTGGCTCTGTGTAGAGATTTATCACGTCATGTTTGACTCTGTGTAGAGATTTATCACGTCATGTTTGGCTCTGTGTAGAGATTTATCACGTCATGTTTGACTCTGTGTAGAGATTTATCACGTCATGTTTGGCTCTGTGTAGAGATTTATCGCGTCATGTTTGACTCTGTGTAGAGATTTATCACGTCATGTGTGGCTCTGTGTAGAGATTTATCACGTCATGTTTGACTCTGTGTAGAGATTTATCACGTCATGTGTGGCTCTGTGTAGAGATTTATCACGTCATGTTTGACTCTGTGTACAGATTTATCACGTCATGTTTGACTCTGTGTACAGATTTATCACGTCATGTTTGACTCTGTGTACAGATTATCACGTCATGTTTGGCTCTGTGTAGAGATTTATCACGTCATGTTTGACTCTGTGTACAGATTATCACGTCATGTTTGGCTCTGTGTAGAGATTTATCACGTCATGTTTGGCTTTGTGTAGAGATTCATCACGTTATGTTTGGCTCTGTGTAGAGATTTATCACGTCATGTTTGGCTCTGTGTAGAGATTTATCACGTCATGTTTGGCTCTGTGTAGAGATTTATCACGTCATGTTTGGCTCTGTGTAGAGATTTATCACGTCATGTTTGGCTCTGTGTAGAGATTTATCACGTCATGTTTGGCTCTGTGTAGAGATTTATCACGTCATGTTTGGCTCTGTGTAGAGATTTATCACGTCATGTTTGACTCGGTACAGAACTTCATCAAGTCATTTTCGACAGTATAGGGCTTTATCAAGCTTTGCTCAGTGTGAAGCTTTATTAAGTAATATCTGGCCATTAGAGCTTTATTATGTCATGCCTGGCTTTATACAGCGCTTTGTCGAGCCTTGTTAAATTCTATTTAGAGCTTAACCAGGGAAAAGTTTGTGTTGATCTTTATTAAGTCATGACGCGTCCCAAACACGAAATTTGTCTCCATTACATCACCTATATCAACAATTATTATTTTTAATTATTATGGTTATTGTTAGTGGTGTTAAATTTCAATCTTCGTTACACATAAATGAGTCAGTAAGATTATTTCCAGGAATGGTGTCGTATCCCTTAGGACCGGGAGAGGGGGATGGTGGGCTTGGTGTTGGGTTATGGTGGGCAGGGAGAGGGTGATGGTGGGCCGGGAGAGGGTGATGGGGGGCAGGGAGAGGGTGATGGTGGGCCGGGAGAGGGTGATGGGGGGCCGGGAGAGGGTGATGGTGGGCCGGGAGAGGGTGATGGTGGGCCGGGAGAGGGTGATGGGGGGCAGGGAGAGGGTGATGGTGGGCCGGGAGAGGGTGATGGGGGGCCGGGAGAGGGTGATGGTGGGCCGGGAGAGGGGGATGGTGGGCTTGGTGTTGGGTTATGGTGGGCAGGGAGAGGGTGATGGTGGGCCGGGAGAGGGTGATGGGGGGCAGGGAGAGGGTGATGGTGGGCCGGGAGAGGGTGATGGGGGGCCGGGAGAGGGTGATGGTGGGCCGGGAGAGGGTGATGGTGGGCCGGGAGAGGGTGATGGGGGGCCGGGAGAGGGTGATGGTGGGTCGGGAGAGGGTGATGGGGGGCCGGGAGAGGGTGATGGGGGGCCGGGAGAGGGGGAAGGAGGGGGGAGAGTGGGGGGATGGGAGGAAGGGAGGGGCGAGGAATACATCCTCCAACAGATAAACAGTCATTCAGAGAAGCGTGAGCTGCACTTGTT
>NC_091338.1:14809024-14846524 GCF_038502225.1 Cherax quadricarinatus
CTGCTTTACCCCCTTTCATTCTACGTAATGCCTCACGTACCTCCACCACACTTACATTCTGCTCTTCTTCACTCCTAAAAGATGGTATACCTCCCTGGCCAGTGCATGAAATTACCGCCTCCCTTTCTTCCTCAACATTTAAAAGTTCCTCAAAATATTCTCGCCTTCTACCTAATACCTCCCTCTCCCCATCTACTAACTCCCCTACTCTGTTTTTAACTGACAAATCCATACTTTCCCTAGGCTTTCTCAACTTGTTTAACTCACTCCAAAATTTTTTCTTATTTTCATTAAAATTTCTTGACAGTGCCTCTCCCACTCTTTCATCTGCTCTCCTTTTGCACTCTCTCACCACTCTCTTCACCTTTCTTTTACTCTCCATATACTCTGCTCTTCTTATAACACTTCTGCTTTGTAAAACCCTCTCGTAAGCTACCTTTTTCTCTTTTATCACACCCTTTACTTCATCATTCCACCAATCACTCCTCTTTCCTCCTGCCCCCACCCTCCTATAACCACAAACTTCTGCCCCACATTCTAATACTGCATTTTTAAAACTATTCCAACCCTCTTCAACCCCCCCCCACTACTCATCTTTGCACTAGCCCACCTTTCTGCCAATAGTCGCTTATATCTCGCCCGAACTTCCTCCTCCCTTAGTTTATACACTTTCACCTCCCTCTTACTTGTTGTTGCCACCTTCCTCTTTTCCCATCTACCTCTTACTCTAACTGTAGCTACAACTAAATAATGATCCGACATATCAGTTGCCCCTCTATAAACATGTACATCCTGGAGCCTACCCATCAACCTTTTATCCACCAATACGTAATCTAACAAACTACTTTCATTACGTGCTACATCATACCTTGTATATTTATTTATCCTCTTTTTCATAAAATATGTATTACTTATTACCAAATTTCTTTCTACACATAGCTCAATTAAAGGCTCCCCATTTACATTTACCCCATGGCACCCCAAATTTACCTACTACTCCCTCCATAACATTTTTACCCACTTTGGCATTGAAATCCCCAACCACCATTACTCTCACACTTGATTCAAAACTCCCCACGCATTCACTCAACATTTCCCAGAATCTCTCTCTCTCCTCTACACTTCTCTCTTCTCCAGGTGCATACACGCTTACTATAACCCACTTTTCACATCCAATCTTTATTTTACTCCACATAATCCTTGAATTTATACATTTGTAGTCCCTCTTTTCCTGCCATAGCTTATCCTTCAACATTATTGCTACTCCTTCTTTAGCTCTAACTCTATTTGAAACCCCTGACCTAATCCCATTTATTCCTCTCCATTGAAACTCTCCCACCCCCTTCAGCTTTATTTCACTTAAAGCCAGGACATCCAGTTTCTTCTCATTCATAACATCCACAATCATCTCTTTCTTATCATTTGCACAACATCCACGCACATTCAGACTTCCCACTTTGACAATTTTCTTCTTCTTATTCTTTTTAGTAATCTTTACAGGAAAAGGGGTTACTAGCCCATTGTTCCCGGCATTTTAGTTGACTTTACAACACGCATGGCTTACGGAGGAAAGATTCTTATTCCACTTCCCCATGGATATAAAAGGAAAAGTAATAAGACCAAGAACTATTAAGATAAAATCAAAGAAAACTCAGATGAGTGTGTATAAATAAACGTGTACATGTATGTGTAGTGTGACCTAAGTGTAAGTAGAAGTAGCAAGACGTACCTGTAATCTTGCATATTTATGAGACAGACAAAAGACACCAGCAATCCTACCATCATGTAAAACAATTACAGGCTTTTGTTTTACACTCACTTGGCAGGACGGTAGTACCTCCCTGGGTGGTTGCTGTCTACCAACCTACTACCTATAATATATATATATATATATATAATTTATATTTATATATATTATATATATATATATATATATATATTATATATATTTATATATATATATATTATATATATTTATATATATATATTATATATATTTATATATATATTATATATATATATAATTATATATATTTATATATATATATATATATATATATATATATATATATATATATATATATATATATATATATATATATTATTAACACATCGGCCGTCTCCCACCAAGGCAGGGTGGCCCGAGAAAAACAAACTTTCATCATTCACTCCATCACTGTCTTGCCAAAGGGGTGCTTTACACTACATTTATAAAACTGTTAGGTAAGACACATATGCAACAGTTAGGTATCTTTATTTCGAAACGTTTCACCTACACAGTAGACTTCTTCAGTCGAGTACAGAAAAGTTAATAGAAGCAGAAGAGACTTGAAAACGATGTAATCAGTCCATCACCCTTGAAGTTTTGAGGTGGTCAGTCCCTCAGTCTGGAGAAGAGTATTTTTCCATAGTCTGAAACAATATCACCTCCTGGCGGTATATAAGGCTCCATCCTATCACTTCAACTCCATATTGTTTCAGACTATGGAACAATACTCTTCTCCAGACTGAGGGACTGACCACCTCAAAACTTCAAGGGTGATGGACTGATTACATCGTTTTCAAGTCTCTTCTGCTTCTATTAACTTTTCTGTACTCGATTGAAGAAGTCTACTGTGTAGGCGAAACGTTTCGAAATAAAGATACCTAACAGTTGCATATGTGTCTTACCTTACAACTTGTCGGTATTTTATACCATTTTAATATTCGTCTGTCAGACACTGCACCACAAGGGTATCTTGATACAGAACTGAAACCTACTTGGACAGTTATAAAACTGCAACAACACCCACCATATGACTTCCACATCTTAAATGTTACAACGATCGCAGAACATTTTCCGCTTCCTGTCTTCAGTGACTGTTGAACATAGGAGGAAAAAAAAGTGCTTTCAACCCTAGACTTGCTCCAGTCTAGCAAGTGCCTCTCCAACCAGGCAGTCATGAGTTGACTGTATTACCACTCACTCCTGCAGGCCAGTACCATTTCCTTAAATGACCTTCAACTTGCGCAATGCTTCAGTCACATTTTCGTGACTTACGACGATCATCTTTGGGAGTCTCATAGGAAATACTCTTGGAGCGTACTTAGAAGGTCAGATCTTTATGCTGAGATTATTATTATTATTATTATTATTATTATTATTATAAACAAAATGTCAAGAGATGGGCAGACTCATCTTAAGAGAGTGGACTTAGTACTGGGAAAACAAGCTGATGCTGATTTGATGATAAAGCTATCACAGAGGTAATTTTTTAAAGTCAGATAAAATTTCTTGGTTGCTCTGTCACTCCTAGAGAAGTTATGAATGACTAAAGTAGTTGCCATCCCTGATTTTTTTCAGTCACTGACTGCTGAAGCCATAAAATTATTTGTGGGTTTAGTGGGATTTCGCTGATCCTTTATTAGAAAATTTTCATCTATTGCAGCTCCTTTGGCAGAATTGTTCAAAAAATGCTGTTTTCAACGGGACCTTCAGTAAAGAAAGAACATTTCGAACACTAAAGTCATAGCCAACTTCTGTTCCAGCTCTTAATTTCCTGTTTTAAGAAACCTTTCTTTTTGGTGATATATGCCAGTCACTAGGGCAGGCGTCATCCTAGCTCAAAACACAGACGATAGGTATAAATCGCATTGCATATACCGGTAAAGTCTTTACTGAGGCTGAGAACTATAGTGTGAGAGAGCAGGAAACATTAGAGCTTTGCAGCATTTCCACGACATCGTCTGCCAGTGTCCAGCCTTGTCTTCACATGCCACTGATTTCTTCACTGCAAAATAAGCAATCTATGGGTAGGTTGACATGCTCGCTGATTATTCAAGCGTTAAATATTACACTTGCATGGCAATCAGAACGTGATCATTGATTTAATATTTCCTCACGCTAGTACGATTTTAGACGACTCTCCTTTTACAGAAGACGTGAAGGGAACTCATCGAAACAATCCGATATGGTCTTGTGTGATTAAGTCTCTGATTAAGGAAGATAAGTCGTTGCCAGTAAAGTCACCAGTACCAGTAAAGAACTTAGTTACGGAACAAGAGTTGAAACCTCTACCTCAAGTCCATCAGCTGGTAATTCCTATGATGTTAATAAATAAAACTGTGCAGGTAATTTACTACATCCCAGCTGTAGCTCCAGCAGTACACGATCATTCTGTAAAACAGGCTCAGCTAAAATTCTAGTGGCAACTGCTATCTCTAAGTACGATAACGTTGTGAAAAATGTATCTTGTATATGGGAAAATATACGAGAACCCAACTCCATTCTAGTTTATCCTGATACCTATGAAGCTGGAATGAGTTTTCTATTGACTTGTTGACTCCGGACGTTACTCCAAGGTAATGAACAAAGGTCCTTTTGCTACGGCAACTTGGCAACTACTGCAAATTAAACTGCAGAAATGTTCACAAGGGTGTTCAAAGAGACAATTTTGTCTGCAAACTACACCCAAATCTATTATACCACACCCAAATCTGTAATATCACACCCAAAACTGCAATACCACACCCAAATCTGTAATACCACACCCAAATCTGTAATACCACACCCAAATCTGTAATAATACACCCAAATCTGTAATACTACACCCAAATCTGTAATATTCCGCCCAAATCTGTGTAATGCTGTGCTTGATGAATTGTGTAATATTTATAAGATTGTACGTCATCATTCAGCTAGTAACGTCTTAGCGGTGCGAACGGATAGGAAATATGTGATGTATTAAAGAGTAACTATATATCTTAAGAGCTATACTTGTGACGAAGTAATTCCTATATTTAATGGTGTTCAGGTTCTCTTCCCCCCGATGCCACCCACACAGATGACTAATTCCTAGGTGCCTATTTATTGCTAGGTGACCAGGGGCAACAGGAGTCAGGAGACTGGTACATACATCTCGCCTAGCACACAATACATCACTGCTTGAGTAATTGGGAACCACAAGTTCGATAATTACAGGTTGTAGGAGATACTTTATGTTGCAGCGTTACTTCCACAATGCTTCCTGTAAATTTACGAATGCGACTTAAGGTTTAACACCGACAAGTAGATGACTAACTAGAGGTGTCGCCAGCACAGAAGGCTTTATCAGCCTAGTATTCAGACACGAGGATGGAGACTTTTTTACTGGAGCCAGTGGAAGAAGTGGAGAAATGCAGCAGTTGAAGACGTGGTCACATGTGGATGGGACTCACAAATGGAAGTAGATCATCCCTGTACCTATGATTTAATGAAGCCTAGCTGACACAGCAACAGAAAATGTTTTCTACAACTTGATTGCTAAATCTCTAGCGAACCTTATGAGCCTGACCTGCTCTCACTAGCAAGTACCGCCCACATGTGAGCACATCTTCAACTGCTGCATCTCACTTTTTCCACTGGCTCTATGATAAACATCTCCGTTCTCATGCCTCAGTATAAGACTGACACATCTTGCTGCATGGGCGAAACGTTTCTCAGTTTTTGATGACTAGGAACACTTGCCTAGTCATCAAAAACTACATTCATTAACTTTATTCAGATATATTACATTTCCACAATTGTCTCACATAATAACATACACCTAAATTACCTAAGATAACTCAATGAAGACAAAGCAATTATTTTCACTGGCTTGGGTTCATTAAAAAAAAAAAGCAAATTATAAATAAGTCTGGAGTACGTCTAGCAAAGATGTAGCGGGAGAAAGACAAAAACGTTAACATGTGAACGTCTGTCACTGGTGTGATAATGTTGTGTGAGGGAGAAGTGGAGGTTATTATTATTACAATCACAACTAAGCGCTAAACCCAGAAGGGACTGGAAGTTAATGATGTGTGTGACGGAGTGGAAGTCACACAGGCCAGCCAGAGTAGCTACACGCGCGCCATCTATGTTCACCTCTCACACTCATCACTGTATACCTGCTGTTGGTGGTGGTGTTAGTGGTGGTGGTGTTAGTGGTGGTGGTGTTAGTGGTGGTGGTGTTAGTGGTGGTGGTGTTAGTGGTGGCGGTGTTAGTGGTGGCGGTGTTAGTGGTGGTGGTGTTGCTGGCGTTCGTGGTGCTGTTGGTGGTAGTGGTGGTGGTGTTGCTGCTGCTGCTGCTGATGGTGTTGGTGGTGCCGGGGCTGCTCTTGGTGGTGCTGCTGCTGGTGGTGTTGGTGGTGCTAGTGACGCTGGTGATGATGCTGGTGCTGCTTAGTCATTTGTCCAGAAAATATCAACATCCTCTGTCTGATGTGGGTGAACCCTGCCCCGGAGGTTGTGGTGAACCCTGCCCCGGAGGTTGTGGTGAACCCTGCCCCGGAGGTTGTGGTGAACCCTGCACCGGACGTTGTGGTGAACCCTGCCCAGGAGGTTGTGGTGAACCCTGCCCTGGAGGTTGTGGTGAACCCTGACTTGGAGGTTGTGGTGAACCCTGCACCGGACGTTGTGGTGAACCCTGCCCAGGAGGTTGTGGTGAACCCTGCCTTGGAGGTTGTGGTGAACCCTGCCCCAGAGGTTGTGGTGAACCCTGCACCGGACGTTGTGGTGAACCCTGCCCAGGAGGTTGTGGTGAACCCTGCCCTGGAGGCTGTGGTGAACCCTGCCCTGGAGGTTGTGGTGAACCCTGCCCTGGAGGTTGTGGTGAACCCTGCCCTGGAGGTTGTGGTGAACCCTGCCCTGGAGGTTGTGGTGAACCCTGCCCTGGAGGTTGTGGTGAACCCTACCCTGGAGGTTGTGAACCCTGTCCTGGAGATTGTGGTGAACCCTGCCCTGGAGGTTGTGGTGAACCCTGCCCTGGAGGTTGTGGTGAACCCTGCCCTGGAGGTTGTGGTGAACCCTGCCCTGGAGGTTGTGGTGAACCCTGCCCCAAAAGGTACGTATACTGATAACTAATGAACAGTGATGACTTATAACTTACAAACACTAATGGCTGATAACTCATGAACACTGATAAGTCATGAGCAATAATCACTCATGAACACTGATAACTGATAACTCATGAACACTGCTGCGTAGCCAATTGTTACTAGTGTTAAACTGTCATACTGAGTGCGTTTCCTAGTATTCAGTTTCTCTCTCTCTCACTGTCTCTCTCTCTCACTGTGACTGTCTCTCCCTGTCTCACACACACACACACTTACCTTCCGTCTGGCGCGGCGAGCCGAGGGGCGGGTGACCGTCACCTGTACAAGACAAAGACAGGAGTGAATATGAAAATGGTGTACAATACCGACACATGTGCAACAGTTAGGTATCTTTACTCTGAAACGTTTCTCCGGCACAGTAGGCTTCTTTAGTCCAATCCTGAGAAGCCTGAACAAGCCTACTGTGTAGGGGAAACGTTTCGGAATAAAGATACCTAACGGTTGCACGTGTGTCTTACCTATAAAAGTCAGGTGTTATAGACATCACATCTGTTCCATGGTGTTGGAGGGAGGTGGAGGGGGGGGGGTCCCGCAAGGGTAAGGGAGGAGAGAAGACGAAGGTAGAAGGAAGATATTTAACTTGCATCTTAAGAATATTAAAGACGTGAAACACTCGATTTACGAGTCATAAACTGCATTTAACATGATATATTTAACATGATATTCGAAACATGATTTATTTAACATGATATCCTTGACATATTTAACATATACTAAACATGATTTATTTGACATGATATACTTGACATGATATATTTAACATATATATACTAAACATGATTTAACACGATATACTTGAAATGATATATTTAACATGATATACTAAACGTAATTTATTTAACATGATATACTAAACGTAATTTATTTAACATGATATACTTGACATGTACTAAACATGATTTAACATGATACACTTGACATGATATACTAAACATGATTTAACACGATATACTTGACATGATACATTATACATATGTAACACGATATATTTAAAAACGATATATTCAACATGATATATTTAACACGGTATATATAGCATGATATATGCTACATGCTATATTTAACACGTGTTTTTCATGCTAGATAATTTAACAAGAAATTCATTTTACAGATTGGCCTCAATGAACGCTACTGTTACACAGTTTACGGATCTATGTCACGTTTAACATGATTAAACATTTCTAGCACGTCATTAACCGTCCATGACACAGTTAACATGATTTAACAGTTCCAGTCACCTTATCAGTCGAGGCTGACACAGTTAACATCATCCTAGGGTATCATACACGTATTAATCTCACACGTCCTTGAGTAATTAACTGCTGGTTATTATCCACCTGAGAGGCAATTAACGCGTCATTATTATTATAACCAAGGGGGAGCGCTAAACCCGTAGGATTATGCAGCGCCTGTACGGGGGGGGGGATGTGAAAGGCATCCAGGCTTAATTCAGGGAACTGGAGCACAGATCCAATTCCCTAGATCAAGAGCCCCTCACCAACGTCAAGGAACCTTCCTTGAGGGGCATTAAGGTCCAGTTGAAGGTCATTACAGACTGGAACAACACCTTTGTTTCATCACTCAGTCACTCTAATGACTGAGGTCCTTCACTCTAGGAGAAAGAAACTTATAGCGATGTTTCGGTCCGTTAACAAGCTACACAGAAACGTCGTCAGAGTTTCTGTGTGAGAGTTATTTGTGTATTGTTCCAGTCACGGTGTTGTTCCAGTCACGGTGTTGTTTCAGTCACGGTGTTGTTCCAGTCATGGTGTTGTTCCAGTCATGGTGTTGTTCCAGTCACGGTGTTGTTCCAGTCACGGTGTTGTTCCAGTCACGGTGTTGTTCCAGTCACGGTGTTGTTCCAGTCATGGTGTTGTTCCAGTCACGGTGTTGTTCCAGTCATGGTGTTCCAGTCACGGTGTTGTTCCAGTCACGGTGTTGTTCCAGTCACGGTGTTGTTCCAGTCACGGTGTTGTTCCAGTCACGGTGTTGTTCCAGTCATGGTGTTCCAGTCACGGTGTTGTTCCAGTCACGGTGTTGTTCCAGTCATGGTGTTCCAGTCACGGTGTTGTTCCAGTCACGGTGTTGTTCCAGTCACGGTGTTGTTCCAGTCACGGTGTTGTTCCAGTCACGGTGTTGTTCCAGTCATGGTGTTCCAGTCACGGTGTTGTTCCAGTCACGGTGTTGTTCCAGTCATGGTGTTCCAGTCACGGTGTTGTTCCAGTCACGGTGTTGTTCCAGTCACGGTGTTGTTCCAGTCACGGTGTTGTTCCAGTCATGGTGTTGTTCCAGTCACGGTGTTGTTCCAGTCACGGTGTTGTTCCAGTCACGGTGTTGTTCCAGTCACGGTGTTGTTCCAGTCACGGTGTTGTTCCAGTCACGGTGTTGTTCCAGTCACGGTGATGTTCCAGTCACGGTGTTGTTCCAGTCATGGTGTTGTTCCAGTCACGGTGTTGTTCCAGTCACGGTGTTGTTCCAGTCACGGTGTTGTTCCAGTAACGGCGTTGTTCCAGTCACGGTGTTGTTCCAGTCACGGTGTTGTTCCAGTAATGGTGTTGTTCCAGTCACGGTGTTGTTCCAGTCACGGTGTTGTTCCAGTCACGGTGTTGTAGCTTCTTGTTCTTCCTGATGACTGTGACCGGTGACACACACTGATGACTGTGACCGGTGACCCACACTGATGACTGTGACCGGTGACCCACACTGATGACTGTGACCGGTGACCCACACTGATGATTGTGACCGGTGACCCACACTGATGACTGTGACCGGTGACCCACACTGATGACTGTGACCGGTGACCCACACTGATGACTGTGACCAGTTACCCACACCGATGACTGTGACCGGTGACCCACACTGATGATTGTGACCAGTTACCCACACCGATGACTGTGACCGGTGACCCACACTGATGATTGTGACCAGTTACCCACACCGATGACTGTGACCGGTGACCCACACTGATTATGACCAGTTACCCACACCGATGACTGACCGGTGACCCACACTGATGATTGTGACCAGTTACCCACATTGATGACTCTGACCGGTGACCCACACTGATGACTGACCGGTGACCCACACTGATGACTGTGACCGGTGACCCACACTGATGACTGTGACCAGTTACCCACACCGATGACTGTGACCGGTGACCCACACTGATTGTGACCAGTTACCCACACCGATGACTGACCGGTGACCCACACTGATGATTGTGACCAGTTACCCACACTGATGACTGTGACCAGTTACCCACATTGATTGTGACCAGTTACCCACATTGATGACTGTGACCAGTTATCCACACTAATGACTGTGACCAGTTACCCACACTTATGACTGTGACCAGTTACCCACATCGATGACTGTGACCAGTTACCCACATTGATGACTGTGACCAGTTACCCACACTAATGACTGTGACCAGTTACCCACACTGATGACTGTGACCAGTTACCCACACCGATGACTGTGACCAGTTACCCACACCGATGACTGTGACCAGTTACCCACACTGATGACTGTGACCAGTTACCCATACTAATTACTGTGACCAGTTACTCACCCTGATGACCGTGACTAGTCACCCACACTAATTACTGTTAGGATTGTTACTGTCGTGATGAAGTTCCTGGTGGGCGAAACGTCTTCTCAGTGCCATAAATCGCATGCTTTGTTTCACTAACATACTTGACGGTATATTAGACTATCGGTATACATGGTATACATACTTGTCAGTATATAAGACCAGTGGTATACATACTTGACGGTATATAAGACCAGTGGTATACATACTTGACGGTATATAAGACCAGTGGTATACATACTTGACGGTATATAAGACCAGTGGTATACATACTTGACGGTATATAAGACCAGTGGTATACATACTTGACGGTATATAAGACCAGTGGTATACATACTTGACGGTATATAAGACCAGTGGTATACATACTTGACGGTATATAAGACCAGTGGTATACATACTTGACGGTATATAAGACCAGTGGTATACATACCTGACGGTATATAAGACCAGTGGTATACATACTTGATGGTATACAAGACCAGGGGTATACATACTTGACGGTATATAAGACCAGTGGTATACATACTTGACGGTATGTAAGACCAGTGGTATACATACTTGACGGTATATAAGACCAGTGGTATACATACTTGACGGTATATAAGACCAGTGGTATACATACTTGACGGTATATAAGACCAGTGGTATACATACTTGACGGTATATAAGACCAGTGGTATACATACTTGACGGTATATAAGACCAGTGGTATACATACTTGACGGTATATAAGACCAGTGGTATACATACTTGACGGTATATAAGACCAGTGGTATACATACTTGACGGTATATAAGACCAGTGGTATACATACTTGACGGTATATAAGACCAGTGGTATACATACTTGACGGTATATAAGACCAGTGGTATACATACTTGACGGTATATAAGACCAGTGGTATACATACTTGACGGTATATAAGACCAGTGGTATACATACTTGACGGTATATAAGACCAGTGGTATACATACTTGACGGTATATAAGACCAGTGGTATACATACTTGACGGTATATAAGACCAGTGGTATACATGGGAGAGTAAAGAGATGAGACAAATATTAAAGAGAGCACAGAGGCGAAATAAAACGGTATCAAAAACCCTTATACAGATAATGACAAGTAGGAAACACAACATAACACAGAGATCCAATGAGTTCAATTCCACGGTATAATCAGAGGGAAAGAGACACAAGTAGAGTTCACAGAAGTAGAGAACACTTAGATACGCAGAATAGTGTCACAGCTGTTGTTGTTGCTGGACCTGTGCCGTAATGCGATACAGTGTGCCAGCTGCTGATTGTGTTCCCGGTGTTACTGAAGAAGCTGGGACAGCTCTGGAAATGCGTATCAGTACCTCAGCTGGCTCGGATTCTGTTTCTGTTGGCGCAGTTCTAGAAATAGCTTGTACCGGTGATCCTGGTACGGTTGCTGAAGACAGTGCTAGTGTGGATCTAGAACTTGTACCAATCAGAAATCCAGCCCTCCAAATTTCAAGCCAACAGAAATCAGGACTGCAAATTCTATGCATGGGGTATCAGCAGGCGTGGAATATGTGGAGAAAACGAATGGGACTTGTACTTTTAACCATAAAAAAAAGTGACCTCCTATAACTTTTTCACTCTAAAATGTGTTATACATACATCCATGAAAAACAAATGCTACACCAGAAACTGCCCTGCCACTTGAAGGGACAAGGAGGTACAGAGCCCACAAACCCTGGGAAACAAACCATGGTAGTATTATTATTATAATCAAGGGGGAAGCGCTAAACCCGGAGGATTATACAGCGCCTAGGGGGGGATGTGGAAGGCATTCAGGCTTAATTTGGGGAACTGGAGCACAGCTCCAATTCCCTAAATCAAGAGCCCCTCACCAACATCAAGGAACCTTCCTTGAGGGGAACCATGGTAGTAACAACCACTCAGCAGCAGGAAATTTTTCAGTGCCAGAAAGCAGGAAAAATGGTAAGAAATGACAAAAACATTCAACCACCTCAGAGCCTTGTTGGAGCAGAGGCACATTCGGTGGCCCGCACTCCAAAACCATAGATATGAGTGTCAACAAAACAAAAAAAAAACCTCCAGCAAGCCATTATTACTACATTATTTGAATTTACAAATCTACAAGGCCTCAATTAAGCCATCCACCAACAATAAAATACCTTTCATCAGTATCCTGATAAGAGTCATATGCGATTTTCGCGACTTTCACGGAGACCACACAAAAGACCACTTTGACAACGAAATGTGGATAACAGGGTACAACTTATTTAGACGCGACAGGAAAAACAGGCAACAAGGAAGGGACGAAGGAGTTGGCCGGTACGTCAGTCACTTACCTGCACATATTTACTAAACACCAGAAACGATGTAGAGTGGAACCTCGGTGTTCGAACGTACCGGACCTCGAACAAATTTGAGTTCGAACAATTTTGTTCAGAAAAAAAATGAACCGATCTTTGAACGTTTTACTGGAGTCCGAACACGCTGACTTGTTTAAAATTCAGCTGTAAAAAGTGCCTTGAAGTGACCTCTGACACTGACCTAACTCTCAGAAACTTTTGGAAGAGTCAGTTCAACATTCTCCACTGTGTGAGGCTGATAATGAAAGCCTGGGAAATACTGTTTCGGGTATCGAACTTTTAGCAGTTCGAACACCACCTACGAACCAATTAATTTCACGTTGGTAGAATTACGACAATATATTATGTAGCGGCTTGATAAAGCTCCTGGAAAGCGAAATGTTGCCAGAGTAAAATGTCACATTAGTTGCACTTGTGTCCTTTTATCTAACAATTTCAAACACCGGGGTTCTACTGTAGTTGAAGTTTTGGCAGTAAAGACTAAGAACCAAAATCTGGTCATTGTGGTTGTATATAAGCTGCCAGATGCAACTTCCCAACATTTCAAGGAACATCTATTAAAAACTGAAAACTGTCTGGTAAATCTTCCAACCCCAGACCCGAACCTCTTATAACAACAACAACACCAATAATAATAATAATAATAATAATAATAATAATAATAATAATAATAATAATAATAATATCTTTGATTCTACAAGTACATGTACAAGGTATACAGTCCTAGCTGACATCAATGACATACTACTATATAGAAAGCCACTTGTTATGCGGAGCATTTCGGGCAAATTAGGTCAGTTTTGTCCCAGGATGCGACCCACACCAGTCGACTAACACCCAGGTACCCATTTTATGCTAATGGGTGAACATGGACAGCAGGTGTCTTAAGGAAACACGTCCCAATGTTTTCCAGCCGTACCGGGGATTCGATCTTCGGACCTCAGTGTGTGAGCTGAGTGCACTAGCGATCGAGTTCGCTGATTTCAATTCAAGACATTTAAAATGGAAGAATGTAGAAAATAATGTTATAACAGACATAATCCCAGGAGGTAACTCAGGCGAAAATTCTCACATAAATAAGCTGTTGAATCTCTGTAAGAAATACACATTAAGCCTAGAAATAGTGGAGCTAATGAATAATCAAGACCCATTACCTTCACTAATGAACGATCAAGATCATTACCTTCACTAATGAATGATCAAGATCAATTACCTTCACTAATGAACGATCAAGATCATTACCTTCACTAATGAACGATCAAGATCATTACCTTCACTAACGAATGATCAAGATCAATTACCTTCACTAATGAATGATCAAGATCAATTACCTTCACTAATGAATGATCAAGATCAATTACCTTCACTAATGAACGATCAAGATCCATTACCTTCACTAATGAATGATCAAGACCCATTACCTTCACTAATGAATGATCAAGACCCATTACCTTCACTAATGAATGATCAAGATCAATTACCTTCACTAATGATCAAAATTAATTACCTTCACTAATGAATGATCAAGACCCATTACCTTCACTAATGATCAAGATTAATTACCTTCACTAATGAATGATCAAGACCCATTACCTTCACTAATGAATGATCAAGACCCATTACCTTCACTAATGAATGATCAAGACCCATTACCTTCACTAATGATCAAGATTAATTACCTTCACTAATGAATGATCAAGACCCATTACCATCACTAATGAACGATCAAGACCCATTACCCTCACAAATGAATGATCAAGATCAATTACCATCACTAATGAATGATCAAGACCCATTACCCTCACTAATGAATGATCAAGACCCATTACCCTCACTAATGAACGATCAAGACCCATTACCCTCACTGAGTGATCATGACTCATTACCTTCACTAATGAATGATCAAGACCCATTACCTTCACTAATGAATGATCAAGACCCATTACCTTCACTAATGAATGATCAAGACCCATTACCTTCACTAATGAATGATCAAGACCCATTACCTTCACTAATGAATGATCAAGACCCATTACCTTCACTAATGAATGATCAAGACCCATTACCTTCACTAATGATCAAGACCCATTACCTTCACTAATGAATGATCAAGACCCATTACCTTCACTAATGAATGGTCAAGACCCATTACCTTCACTAATGAATGATGAAGACCCATTACCTTCACTAATGAATGATCAAGACCCATTACCTTCACTAATGAATGATCAAGACCCATTACCTTCACTAATGAATGATCAAGACCCATTACCTTCACTAATGAATGATCAAGACCCATTACCTTCACTAATGAATGATCAAGACCCATTACCTTCACTAATGAATGATCAAGACCCATTACCTTCACTAATGAATGATCAAGACCCATTACCTTCACTAATGAATGATCAAGACCCATTACCTTCACTAATGAATGATCAAGACCCTTTACCTTCACTAATGAATGATCAAGACCCATTACCTTCACTAATGAATGATAAAGACCTATTACTCTTACCCATTACCCACTCGTGTTTTAACTCCTCGTTTGTATATTACGTGGCAGTACTGAGGTGTTGTGATCGTGGAACTGAGAGTACCTGAACACACGCCTGCCTGAGTCACCACTCAGTCAGTTACTGACCTTCGACCTGCTCACACCTCCCTCTCTCGTGACCTTGTCCTGGCTGATCACATCCACCACGCTTGACTTCGTGTTCCCACAGCAAAGAGACCGCAAAAGCCAGTTTTGTTTGGCATTACCCTTCTCTGCTACCTGCTGCCTCGCTACTAGTGCACCTACTGCTGAACAGCCAGGAAGGATTGTCCAGTAGACAAGCACTCTTAACTTGTTCCTCATCTTCATTCTCATTATCCTCGTATCCGACAGAGACAGGGACAATAATCAAAGCACCGTATCTTCCTTTGCAGACAATATTAAAGTCGTGTATTAATGTTGGTAGTATTACCGACAATATGTTAGGTAACGGCTTGATAAAGCTCCTGGAGAGCGAAACGTTGCCACACCAAAATGTCACATTAGTTGCACTTGTGTCCTTTTACCTAAAATGTTAAAGTCTGCATGAAAATATATTCACTGAAGAAATAGTAACATTTCTAGGTGGATATGAACCAAGTTTTGCAGTGGGCCGAAGAAAATAACATGACATTCAACGCAGACAAATTTCAGTCACTACGTTATGAAAAAAAAATAACTGCTGAAGAAATCTAACAACGCCAACATTATTTTATGGAAAACATACCAGGGGTGAAAATCTGAAGCCGATCAGAAAATGCATTCTCCAGTTAATGCATGGATTCCAACAACTGCAACTGCCCGCACACAAACTAAATTTAATGGGTTGTGTCCTGGCCGCAAGATGCATCAGACGTTTAATATTAAAACCATTCAGAAGAGGTACACTCAAATATGATGAATTAAACACATAGGCAACACTTGAGTATTTTAATTATGAAAACGCTTGGCCACACAGTGACTTCATTAGTCTATTATAAAGAAGAATGGGGAAGATGAGGTGGAGTGTGAGGTAATTAAGTAATCATCCATTCTGGCATTCACCATTCTTGGTAGGTAAGACACATAGGCAACAGTTAGGCAACTTTATTCCAAAACGTTTCGCCTACACAGTAGGCTTCTTCAGTCGAATACAGAAAGTAGGCAGGAACAGTAGAAATGTGAAGACGATGTAATCAGTCCATCACCCTTGAAGTCGTAGAATTTGAGGTTGTCAGTCCCTCAGCCTGGAGAAGTTCAGTTCCATAGTCAGGAACTATCTGAAGATCAAGCGACAGTGCGGAGACTTAAATACTGTCGGAAGGAGAGGTGCAGAGTAGTAGTAGTAGTGAGAATGTAGCCACTGAGAGGTCAAGTCCCTCTCAGATCCAACAGTTCTCACTTGAAAGGGTTGTCCAAGGTGTTTTCTGTACCAAGAGGCCAAGTGTTGCAGTATCTGACAAGATGAACATCAAAATGGTATATAATACCGACAGGCATTGTATACCATGTAGGAAGTCCATCACCCTTCACAGGAAGGGTGATGGACTAATTACATCGTCTTCACATCTCTACTGTTCCTGCCTACTTTCTGTATTCGACTGAAGAAGCCTACTGTGTAGGCGAAACGTTTTGGAATAAAGTTGCCTAACTGTTACCTATGTGTCTTACCTACCAACCTGTCGGTATTGTATACCATTTTGATGTTCATTCACCATTCTTCTTTGTATTAGCCTGATGAAGCCACTGGTGGGCGAAACGTTTCCACAATAAAGATACTCAAGTGTTGCACATCTGTCTAATTCATCAACTTGCTGGTTCTTTAAACTATTTTTCTACACTCACATATACTTAATGTGATTTAACGTCAACCGAGATTTCACACTTTTTAACACGTAAAATAGTGAACCCTACATACTTAAATTACACACTCCACCGTTGGTGATGTAGAAGACTACTTCTCTGAATCTTTCAGGATACATCGTAGAGCATTTTATAAATTATCCTAGCCATTGCCTTAGTGATTATTGGTAAATAAGACACGAGGGCAACACTTAGATATGGTCAATGAAGATCATTTTCAGTGACCATTAACTGGCCAGTGTTGTGTTCCGATTATAATCTGAGGCTGAGAAGTGTACGACAGTCATTAACTTCTTGAACTGAGTAGTGTGAACTTCTTGAACTGAGTAGTGTGAACTTCATGAACTGAGTAGTGTGAACTTCTTGAACTGCGTAGTGTGAACTTCATGAACTGAGTAGTGTGAACTTCTTGAACTGAGTAGTGTGAACTTCTTGAACTGAGTAGTGTGAACTTCATGAACTGAGTGGTGTGAACTTCTTGAACTGAGTAGTGTGAACTTCTTGAACTGAGTAGTGTGAACTTCATGAACTGAGTAGTGTGAACTTCATGAACTGAGTGGTGTGAACTTCTTGAACTGAGTAGTGTGAACTTCTTGAACTGAGTAGTGTGAACTTCATGAACTGAGTAGTGTGAACTTCTTGAACTGAGTAGTGTGAACTTCTTGAACTGAGTAGTGTGAACTTCATGAACTGAGTAGTGTGAACTTCATGAACTGAGTAGTGTGAACTTCATGAACTGAGTAGTGTGAACTTCTTGAACTGAGTAGTGTGAACTTCTTGAACTGAGTAGTGTGAACTTCTTGAACTGAGTGGTGTGAACTTCTTGAACTGAGTAGTGTGAACTAATGAACCAAGTGAACTAAGTGGTGTAAACTAGTGAAACTAGTGAACTAAGTGGTGTAAACTAGTGAACTAAGTGGTGTAAACTAGTGAACTAAGTGGTGTAAACTAGTGAACTAAGTGGTGTAAACTAGTGAACTAAGTGGTGTAAACTTGTGAACTAAGTGGTGTAAACTTGTGAACTATGTGGTATAAGCTGATTGAACCGGAAGAGAGGTGTGGTATATCAGTAGTGTTGAGTGAAGGTGAACAGCAAGTGTGAGTCTGGAGACGTTATCTGTGTTATCCTTACGTCTTATCTCCTGCCAGCCATCACCTGACAGCCTCGCCTCTCCCCCAGCCACGGGGGGAAGAGGATGAAGCCGACGTCTACAGGAGGAGGTATAGGATGAGGAGGAGGAGGAACAAGCAGAGGTGGTGGAGACGAGGGAAGAACCAGGAGCAGCAGTAAGCTGCGTGTGTATACTAAACTGTGTTAAGAAGTCTCCCCACCACTCTCCTCTCTCTCTCTCTCTCCTCACCACTTCCCCAGCTAGCCCCATTCTCTCCCCCTCTCTCACTCTCCACACTACTATCAGCGCTATCTCCCCACTTCACCGCATCTCAGTGGAATTTCCTCTCTCTCTCTCTCTCGCTCTCTCAGGTACTCACCACCCAAAAACTAGATGGCACTCTACATCACATGATGTCGCTACATCAGGCACTCCCCATCACATGATGTCACTCTACATCAGGCACTCTTCATCATATGGTGTCACTCTCCACCACATAAAGGCACTCTACATCATGCACTCTCCACCACATGGAGGCACTCCACATCATGCACTCTCCACCACATGGAGGCACTCTACATCAAGCACTCCACCACATGGAGGCACTCTACATCAAGCACTCCACCACATGGAGGCACTCTACATCAAGCACTCCACCACATGGAGGCACTCTACATCAAGCATCTGGTTCACTACCCACTGTTCATCGCTTCTGTCACTAATTCAGTGTAGATGCTGTGGTACAAATTCGGGCACGATGAACAACACGGAAAGCTCCCATAAATTATCGTAACTTTCAATCCTGCTATCAAAATTCCATTTTTAGGGTAAAACTGGGCGAAATGTTTAACCATTTATATAAAAAGCTTAGACATTTCGTTCACGCTGAAGCTTTATCAAGTAGGGTTAGTTCTTCTGTGAGCAAGAAGTGTTTCAAAATAATGCTTGTGTTACTGTTTATTGTTCAAGTTGATACAGCTCTTACGTGAGCGAAACATCGCTGTTGCTTGTACGTGTCACTGTTCGCTGGTCACCCTCCCCAGTGACTGATGGAAGGGAACTAAAGCCGGCTCCGGGAGCAGCTCCTCCATCCAGCTTCCCATTGGAGGCTGCATCTCCTCATCCCCTGGAAGCTGGGCCAATAGCGTTGCAGCATCACTTCATCTCGTGGGAGAGGGGGTGGGTGGGCGACCAATGGGGAGGGCGGGTGGTGTGAGGGGGGGCGGAGTCAGGCCAGCATCTGACCAATCAGCCGTGACGTGTCTGCCAGCCTCCCTCTCTGCTAACCGACATTTTGCTAACTGGACCAGAACCGTCACACCAAGGGCGCTTCTCCACCGCACCGCCAGTCACTGATCAAAGTTTGAGAGAAAAAACTTTAGCTCTGGTGGAGGTAGTGACGGTAAGATTGCCTGCCCACCTGGCACCTCTGCTCTTGTCTGCTTGGTACTTCTGCTCGTGTCTGCCTGGCACCTCTGCTCATGTCTGCTTGGTACCTCTGCTCATGTCTGCTTGATACTGCTCTTGTCTGCTTGGTACTCTGCTTATGTCTGCTTGGTACCTCTGTTCATGTCTGCTTGGTGCCTCTGCTCATGTCTGCTTGGTACTCTGCTCTTGTCTGCTTGATGCCTCTACTCTTGTCTGCTTGATGCCTCTACTCTTGTCTGCTTGGTACTCTGCTCTTGTCTGCTTGGTACTCTGCTCTTGTCTGCTTGATGCCTCTACTCTTGTCTGCTTGATGCCTCTACTCTTGTCTGCTTGATGCCTCTACTCTTGTCTGCTTGGTACTCTGCTCTTGTCTGCTTGGTACTCTGCTCTTGTCTGCCTGGTACTTCTGCTCTTGTCTGCTTGGTACCTCTGCTCTTGTCTGCTTGGTACCTCTGCTCTTGTCTGCTTGGCACCAGTACGCTACTCTGCTCATATCACAAAACAGTTGGGATCTTCGTGTTGAACTGCTGTATGTTAGTGTCTCGAGATTAGTGAACTGTGGTTCGAATCTCCACTATTCCTTATTTATTCTTCAGTGATAGTATAAACGCTAATAAGGCTTTTAATGAAGTCACAACGGAAATATACATACAGATAAATGTCAGGGATAGGGGGATGTCATGAAATATTCTTTTTAGCCTGTGGGCAGTGAGAAAGTGCAGTGACCAGGATGAAGAACGGGTGGAGACAGATACCATGCGGAGTTTTAAGAAAGGGTATGGTGAGGTCCATCACGATAGAAGGGAGTGAACTGGATAACAGAAGTTAAGATTCAGGAGCTGAGGCTTAACTACTTGCAATAACAAACAGATTGTACATACACACACACACACACACACACACACACACACACACACACACACACACACACACACACACACGCACGCACGTAGCGATCAGTGAAGAGGCGGGGCCAGGAGCTCGGACTCAACCCCCGCAACCTCAACTAGGTGAGTACAACTAGGTGAGTACACATCAGGAGGTAGACAACAGTCAAAGACCAGGTGATCAGGCTGAGGAAAGAAGGTGGGGAACTCACAAGTAACGATCAAGAGGTATGTGAGGAGCTCACCACGAGATTTAAAGAAGTATATACAGTGGAGACAGGAAGGTCTCTGGGAAGACAGAACAGAGGGGGACACCAACAAGGAATATGCCAACAAGTGTTGGATGACACACGCAACTGAGGGGGAGGTGAAGAAGCTGCTGAGGGACCTTGATACCTCAAAGGCAATGGGAACGGACATCTCCCCGTGGGTCCTTAGAGAGGGAGCAGAAATGCTGTGTGTGCCACTAACCACAATCTTCAACACATCCCTTGAAACTGGGCAACTACCGGAGGTATGGAAGACGGCAAATGTAGTACCCATTTTTAAAAAAAGCAGACAGAAAAGAGGCTGTAAACTATAGACCAGTGTCACTGACGTGTACAGTATGCAAAGTCATGGAGAAGATTATCAGGAGGAGAGTGGTGGAGCACCTGGAACGGAACAAGAATATAAACTCCACGGATTCATGGAAGGCAAATCTTGTGTCACGAACCTTCTGGAGCTTTATGATAAAGTAACAGAAGTAAGACACGAGAGAGAGGGGTGGGTTGATTGCATCTTCTTGGACTGCAAGAAGGCCTTCGGCACAGTTCCTCACGAGAGATGAGTACAGAAGCTAGAGGATCAGGCACGTATAACTGAAGGGTACTGCAATGGATCGGAGAATACCTGACAGGGAGGCAACAATGGGTCATGGTACGTGATGAGGTATCACAGTGGGCGCCTGTGGCGAGCGGGGTCCCACAGGGGACGATCCTAGGACCAGTGCTATTTTTGGAATATGTGAATGACATGATGGAAGGGATATACTCAGAAGTGTCCCTGTTCGCAGATGATGTGAAGTTAATGAGGAGAATTAAATCAGATGAGGATCAAGCTGGACTTCAAAGAAACCTGGACAGGCTGGACACCTGGTCCAGCAACTGGCTTCTCGAATTTAACTCCGCCAAATGCAAAGTTATGAAGATCGGGGAAGGGCAAAGAAGACCGCAGACAGAGTACAGGCTAGGTGGCCAAAGACTGCAAACCTCGCCCAAGGAGAAAGATCTTGGAGTGAGTATAACACCGAGCACGTCTCCGGAAGCACACATCAACCAGATAACTGCTGCAGCATATGGGCGCCTGGCAAACCTGAGAACAGCGTTCCGATACCTTAGTAAGGAATCGTTCAAGACACTGTACACCGTGTACGTCAGGCCCATACTGGAGTATGCAGCACCAGTCTGGAACCCACACTTGATCAAGCACATCAAGAAATTAGAGAAAGTGCAAAGGTTTGCGACAAGGTTAGTTCCAGAACTAAGGGGAATGTCCTACGAAGAAAGGTTAAGGGAAATCGGCCTGACATTGGAGGACAGGAGGGATAGGGGAGACATGATAACGACATACAAAATACTGCGTGGAATAGATATGGTGGACAGAGACAGGATGTTCCAGAGAGGGGACACAGAAACAAGGAGTCACACTTGGAAGTTGAAGACTCAGATGAGTCAAAGGGACATTAGGAAGTATTTCTTCAGTCATAGAGCAGTCAGGAAGTGGAACAGTCTAGCAATTGAGGTAGTGGAGGCAAGAAACATACACAGCTTTAAGATGAGGTATGATAAAGCTCATGGAGCAGGGAGAGAGAGGACCTAGTAGGGTTCAGTGAAGAGGTGGGGGCAGGAGTTGTCTCGACCACTGAAACCACATTAGGTGAGTACACACACACACACACACACACACACACACACACACACATCAATCAAATAACTGCTGCAGCATATGGGCGCCTAGCAAACCTCAGAACAGCATTCCGACATCGTAATAAGGAATCGTTCAGGATTCTGTACACCGTGTATGTTAGGCCCATATTGGAGTATGCGGCACCAGTTTAGAACCCACACCTAGCCAAGCACGTAAAGAAACTAGAGAAAGTGCAAAGGTTTGCAACAAGACTAGTCCCAGAGCTAAGAGGTATGTCCTACGAGGAGAGGTTAAGGGAAATCAACCTGACGACACTGGAGGACAGGAGAGATAGGAGGGACATGATAACGACATACAAAATACTGAGAGGAATTGACAAGGTGGACAAAGACAGGATGTTCCAGAGCTTGGACACAGTAACAAGGGGACACAGTTGGAAGTTGAAGACACAGATGAATCACAGGGATGTTAGGAAGTATTTCTTCAGCCACAGAGTAGTCAGTAAGTGGAATAGTTTGGGAAGCGATGTAGTGGAGGCAGGATCCATACATAGCTTTAAGCAGAGGTATGATAAAGCTCACGGTTCAGAGAGAGTGACCTAGTAGCGATCAGTGAAGAGGCGGGCCCAGGAGCTCGGACTTGACCCCCGCAACCTCAACTAGGTGAGAACTAGGTGAGTACACACACACACACACACACATTGGATCTTGTGTTCACCCTGAGCAGTTCAGACATTGAGGACATCACTTACGAGAGGCCCCTTGGAGCTAGCGATCACGTGGTTCTGAGTTTTGATTATATAGTAGTTATAAGTGGAGAAGGTAACAGGAACTGAATGGGAAAAGCCAAACTACAAAAGGGGAGACTACATGGGTATGACGAACTTCCTGCAGGAGGTTCAGAGGGACAGAGACCTGGTAGGAAAATCAGTAAACGAGATGATGGAATATGTAGCAACAAAGTGCAAGGAGGCAGAGGAAAGGTTTGTTCCCAAGGGAAACAGAAATAATAGGAAGACCAAAGCGAGTCCTTGGTTTACCCGAAGGTGTAGGGAGACAAAAACTAAGTGCACCAGAGAATGGAAAAGGTACAGGAGGCAAAGGACCCAGGAAAATAAGGAGATTAGTAAAAGAGCCAGAAACGAGTAGGCACAGATAAGGAGGGAGGCCCAGCGACAGTATGAAAACGACATAGCATCGAAAGTCAAGTCTGACCCGAAACTGCTGTATAGCCACATTAGGAGGAAGACAAGTCAAAAACCAGGTGATAAGGCTGAGGGAAGAAGGTGGAGAACTCACAAGAAACGATCAAGAGGTATGTGAGGAGCTCAACATGAGATTTAAGGAAGTATTTACAGTGGAGACAGGAAGGCCTCTCGGGGGACAGACCAGATGGGGACACCAGCAAGGAATATACCAACAAGTGTTGGATGACATACATACAGATGAGGAGGAGGTGAAGAAACTGCTAAGGGACATCGATACTTCAAAGGCAATGGGACCGGACATCTCCCCGTGGGTCCTTAGAGAGGGAGCGGATATGTTGTGTGTGCCACTTACCACAATCTTCAACACGTCCCTGGAAACTGGGCAACTACCTGAGGTACGGAAGACGGAAAATGTAGTTCCCATTTTTAAAAAAGGAGACAGAAAAGAGGCACTAAACTATAGACCTGTGTCACTGACGTGTATAGTATGCAAAGTTATGCAGAAGATTATCAGGAGGAGAGTGGTGGAGCACCTGGAACGGAACAAGAGTATAAACGCCAACCAGCATGGATTCACTGGAGTATGCAGCACCTGTTTGGAACCCACACTTGATAAAGCACGTCAAGAAACTAGAGAAAGTGCAAAGGTTTGCGACAAGGTTAGTTCCAAAGCTAAGGGGAATGTCTTATGAAGAAAGGTTAAGGGAAATCGGCCTGACGACACTAGAGCACAGGAGGGTCAGGGGAGACATGATAACGACATATAAAATACTGCGCGGAATAGACAAGGTGGACAAAGACAGGATGTTCCAGGGAGGGGACACAGAAACAAGAGTTCACAATTGGAAGTTGAAGACATAGATGAGTCAGAGAGATATTAGGAAGTATTTCTTCAGTCATAGAGTTGTCAGGCAGTGGAATAGCCTAGAAAGTGATGTAGTGGAGGCAGGAACCATACATAGTTTTAAGACGAGGTTTGATAAAGCTCATGGAGCGGGGAGAGAGAGGACCCAGTAGCAACCGATGAAGAGGCGGGGCCAGGAGCTAAGACTCGACCCCTGCAACCACAAATAGGTGAGTACAAATAGGTGAGTACACACACACACACACACACACACACACACACACACACACACACACACACACACACACACACACCCACACACACACACATACACATACACACACACACACATACACACACACAGAATAGGCGGGGCTAGGAGCAGTGACTCGACCCTCGCAACCACAAACGGCTAAGTAGTACACACACACACACCGGGAGGAGAGGTGAAGAAACTACTGAATAAGACAGATATCTGGAAGGTAATGGGACCAGACAACATCTTCGTGGGTTCTGAGAGACAGCGGAACTGTGTAACCCACTAGCAGTGATATTCAACAAGTCAACCGAAGCAAATCAGCTGCCAGAGGTCTGGAAAACAGCAAATGTAGTCTCAATATTTAAAAAGAAAGAGGACACAAAGTTAGCAGTAAACTACAAGACAGTGTTATTGACATACATAATATTTAAAGTTGTGGAGAAGATTATCAGGAGAGTAATGCAGCAAAGGAATGGAATTATAAACAACAACCAGCATGGGTTGATATGGTAAATAATGTCTCATAAATCTTCTAGAGTTTTATGACGAGGTAACAAAGGTTAGGCAAGTGGGGGAGAGAGATAGGTGGACTGTATTAAGACGTTTTATAGAGTACCTCACAAGAGAATGAGATAAAAGCTAGAGGAACAGGCAGGAGTAACAGGAGTCACAGAGGATCAAGGAATACTTAAAAAGGTAGGAAACAGCAAGTAATTGTCCGGGAGGCATCGAAATGGGCGAGTGTGACGAGAGGGGTTCCACAAGGGTGAGTACTTGGACCAGTACTGTTTCATGTGTATGTTAAAGACTTAGCAGAAGAAATCAAGTCAGAGGTGCCCCTATTTGCAGACGACGTAAAACTAATGAGAATACAAAAACGAGCAGACCAGGAAACACTACAAATGGGTCTGTACACGGCGAAGTATTAGTCTGAGAACTGACTTTTAGAATTTAACCCCAGGATCTCAACAAGAAGACTATCACGGCCCGATGTCAAGTCCATTTTGGAGTATGCAGCGCCAGTATAGAGCCCACATTGTATAAAACATGTCGAGAAGCAGGAAACATTGCAAAGGTTTCCAACGAGACTAGTCCCAGAGCTGAGTGGAATAAATTTTAAACCTAAGCTATCACTACCCACTTGGAGAGAGTGATCTTGTTCTATAAGAAAGAACACATGTTTGTAAACATGATTGAGGAGACGAGAAAGAAACTCATCAACCGGAACGACTGGAGACTACCTGGGGTTTACCTGAAGACTACCTGGAGGCTACCTGGGGTCTACCTTCAGTCTACTTGGGGTCTTCCTTATGTCTACCTGGGATCTACCTTCAATCTACCTGGAGACTACCTGGGATCCACCTGGAGACTACCTAGGGTCTACCTGTAGTCTGATGAAAGTTAAGACACTTGTGCAACATCTGGTTATCTTTATTGTAGACGTTTCGCCATCCAGTGGCTTTATCAATACAGATTCTTGGACATAATTAGAAAACAGAAGAACTATATACAAAAAATGAGGTAAACAGTCCCTCAGCCTTGGAGGTGGTGTTTACAGCACCGTGGTTGTAGATATTCTGAAACACAGGGAAGGAGACTGGCGCTTATATAGGCGTCAGTGAATAGGAATGTGTAGCAGACGAGGGCAGTCATTGGTAGGCACCTACTTCCACTGGGGAATCCCGCCTACCAGTGACTATGCCCTCGTCTGCTACACGTCCCTATTCACTGACGCCTATGTAAGCGCCAGTCTCCTTCCCTGTGTTTCAGAATCTCTACAACCACGGTGCTCTAAACACCACTTCCAAGACTGAGGGACTGTTTACCTCATCTTTTGTATATAGTTCTTCTGTTTTCTAATTATGTCCAAGAATCTGTATTGATAAAGCCACTGGATGGCGAAACGTCTACAATAAAGATAACCAGATGTTGCACAAGTGTCTTAACTTTCATCTTGTCGGTATTGTATACCTGTCTTGCACTACCTGTAGTCTACCTGGGGGTTTCCTTCAGAATACCTGGGGTCTTCCTTAGGTCTACCTGGGGTCTTGAGTCTACCTGGAGTCTACTTGGGGTCTACCTGAAGAATTTTATGCACATTAGTCTTGAGAAGCTTCAGGTAGACACGCATTTACACAAAACTTATGTACTGAAAATTCACATTTTTACACAAAAGGTATTTACAAAAAATCATGTACTTACACACAACCTCTATTCACAAAACTCATGTATTTACACAACCCGTGCATTTACACAAAACTCATTTACTGACACAACTCTTTCCTTTACACAAATCATATTTACACAAAATCTTTGCATTTACACAAAACCCATATATTTACATGAAAATATATTGACATAAACCCCACGCATTTACAAAAAAACATGTATTTAAATGTATTTACACAAAACCTATGTATATACACAAAATCCATGAATTTACTCAAAACCCGTAGGGGAGAGAGAGAGAGAGAGAGAGAGAGAGAGAGAGAGAGAGAGAGAGAGAGAGAGAGAGAGAGAGAGAGAGAATGAGAGATGCACTGATGTGTTGCACGTCACTCTGTGTATATATGCTGAGAGATGTATATATGATGAGAGATGCATATATGCTGAGAGATGCACATATACTGGGAGATGTATTTATGCTGAGAGGTGCATATCTCAGTTTATGCACGCTGAGATATACATCTCTCAGTGTATGTACACCTGGGAGGGGCACATCACTCAGTGTCTGCACACTGAGATATGTATATCAGTGTATATATAATGAAGTGCACATCAGTGAAAATACACTGATTTACACTGAGAGGTGTATATCAGTGAATATACAATGAGAAGTGTATATCAAGAGTATATACACTGAGATGTGCATATCAGTGTATGCACACTAAGAGGTGTATATCAGTGTATATACACACTGACAGAGATGCATATCTCTGTGCATAAACATTGAGAGGTATATAACAGTGTATACACACTGAGAGGTATATATCTCTCAGTGTGCTGACACTGACAGCTCACTTGAATCACTATTTTAGGTATTACATTGTTCTTGACTGATGGTGACATGCAGCCCCAATGACCCTGGTGTAGTTGACAGGCTTGACACCTCACCAATCAACCAGCCATCCCGTGTCTTGTGTATCGATGCCGTGAGCGAAACATCGACTCGCTATCCTCCTGAGAGTTTATAGAGGTCTACGCAAGAGAAGCTCTAACATCAGAGCTCTAGCACATGAAAAGCTTTAACACAAGAGAAGCTCTAATAGAATAGAAGCTTTAATGTAAGAGAAGCTTTAATACAAGAGCTCTAACACGAGAAGCTGCAACACAAGAGAAGCTCTACACAAGCGTTCTAGCAGAAGAGCTCTAATGCAAGAGGTCTAATGCAACATAAGGTCTCTACAAGAGCTCTAACACAGGAGCCCTAAGAGTAGCTCTAACAGAGAAATTCTAACACAAGTGACGCTCTACAGTCTACACATACATAAGAGTTCTTACAAAAGAAAAGCTCCAACATAAAAGCTCTAACATAAGAGCAGCTCTAACACAAGAAAAGCTCTAAATTCACCCATTCCTCGCTCTTCTTGGATACCTAACAGATGTTATCCTGCTGTTGAAATTACACACAAGTCACGCAGTTGCTTCCGTTTAAGCTTGCCTGCTTCTGTTTATCCTTCTATTTGTGCTGCTGTTTATGCTTTCAGTACACACCGTGACCTGACCTGACCTGACCTGACTCTTCTAGCAAAGCCCTGAAACCGACCTGTCTAGCTTATTAACGTTAGTTTTCTTACGCTTGTTTGTTCTTTCGGGACCGAACGAAACGTGGCCCAACAATCTCGGTCAATGGGAGGGTAGAACCGAGAACCGAAGGAAGACCGGAAGATCGAGATGAAACCCGTGTTAAAGATAAAGAAGGTCCAAATATCTGCAGCAAGATTAGTCCAGGAGCTGAGAATGATGGAATAATTTAAGAGACACATTAATATTATTATTATTATTATTATTTTATTTATATTACTACTACTACTACTACTACTACTACTACTACTACTACTACTACTAATAATAATAATAATAATAATATTGTCGTGCCGATTAAACCGAACAATCAAATTTAGCCTGTTCGGTTCGGCAAAGGTGTCCTCTGCCGAATCAGAAGGATGAAAATTTTTTTTTGCCGTAAATTTGCGAAAAATCAATCCGAGCATAATGGGAAGATCTAAACCCGCACGGGTCTCACATCGCCTGAGAAAGGAGAGTTAATCGTGTTAGGTTTCATTGTGATAATCAAGGGGAATGAGCCGGGAAGCGGCGGAAGATATTGTCCCATCCACAGCTTCAGGAGTAGGTACGACAGAGCCCGGGAGCCAGCCCAGGCAACTGGGTCAGGAACTATGTTTGGACAACCTCCTTTCCCCACCCCAGAACACAACTGGGTGAGTACACTGCAAGACCCAACAGTAAGACTCCAGCACACAACAGATAGAAGATAACAGGTAGTTACCGTTCTTCTACAATGCTCTAAACAGGTATTTACTGTCGTTTATAATGATCTAACAGGTAGTTATTGTTGTTTGTTTACAATGATCTAACAGGTAGTTACTGTTGTTTGCTTACAATGATCTAACAAACAGTTACAGCTGTTTGCTTACAATGATCTAACAGGTAGTTACTGTTGTTTGCTTACAATGATCTAACAAGCAGTTACAGCTGTTTGTTTACAATGATCTAACAGGTAGTTACTGTTGTTTGCTTACAATGATCTAACAAGCAGTTACAGTTGTTTGTTTACAATGATCTAACAGGTAGTTACTGTTGTTTGCTTACAATGATCTAACAGGTAGTTACTGTTGTTTGCTTACAATGATCTAACAAGCAGTTACTGCTGTTTGCTTACAATGATCTAACAGGTAGTTACTGTTGCTTGTTTACAATTATCTAACAGGTATTTACTGTTTACAATGATCTAACAGGAAGTTGCTGTTGTTTACAATGACGTAACAGGTAGTTACAATGATGTAACAGGTAGTTACTTTTGTTTGTTTACAATGATCTAACAGGAAGTTACCGTTATTCATCAATGATGAATAACGGTAACTTACTGTTTTCACCAATGCCTGCAAGTTAGTTTTCGCCAGTACCTGCAAGTTACTGTTTTCACCAGTACCTGCAAGTTACTGTTTTCACCAGTACCTGCAAGTTACTGTTTTCACTAGTACCTGCAAGTTACCGTTTTCACCAGTATCTGCAACAGTTACTGTTTCCACCAAAACCTGCAACAGTTACTGTTTTCACCAGTGCCTGCAACAGTTACTGTAGTTTATCACCAGTATCTGCAACAGTTACTGTTGTTTATAACCAATACATGAAACAGTTACTGTTATCACCAGTACTTGCAACAGTTACTGTTACTTATCACCAGTACCCGCAACAGTTATTGTTGTTTATCGCGAGTACCTGCAACAGATACTGTTGTTTATCACCAGTAACTACAACAGTTACCGTTGTTTATCGCGAGTACCTGCAACAAATATTGTTATCACTAATACCTGCAACAGAGACTGTTGTTTATCACTAGTATATACTACAGTTACTGTTGTTTATCGCGAGTACCTGCAACAGATATTGTTGTTCATCACCAGTACCTGCAACAGTTGCTGTTGTTTGTCGCTAGTACTTTACAACAGTTACTGTTATAACCAGTACCTGCAATAGTTACTGTTGTTTATCACCTATATATGCAAAAGTTACTGTTATCACCAGTACATGCAACAGTTACAGTTGTTTAGCATCAGTTCATGCAACAGTTACTGTTATCACCAGTACTTGCAAGTTACTGTTATCACCAGTACTTGCAAGTTACTGTTATCACCAGTGCTTGCAAGTTACTGTTATCACCAGTGCTTGCAACTGTTACAGTTGTTTATCACCAGTACTTGCAAGTTACTGTTTTTATCAACAGTACTTGCAACAGCTACTGTTGTTTATCAACGGTACATGCAACAGTTATTGTTGTCTGTCACCAGTACATGCAACAGTTACTGCTGTCACCAGTACATGCAAGTTACTGTTATCAACAGTACATGCAACAATTACCGTTTGTGAACGGTACATGAAACAATTACCGTTATCGACAGAACATGCAATAGTTACTGTTATCAACAATACATGCAAGTTACTGTTGTTTGTCAACAGTATATGCAATAATTACTATTATCAACAGTACATGCAACAGTGTTATCAACAATACATACAACAGTTACCGTTGTTTATCAACAGGACTTGCATCCATCCCTCAAGTGTCTTTAAGCTGATGACGGGCTCTTGAGTCCAAGAACTGGACTTGCCCTCCCGTTCCTCGCATCAAAACTGATTGCCTCCCATTCCCCAGACGCTGCACAACCCTCGCGGATTTAGCGGCGAATAATAAGCTGAGTATTAAGTCACTGAGTGCCACTTGACTCGCTCACTCCTCGAGTGCCCTGCACCAGCGTGGAGCCCACTCCTGGTCATGCTCATGAGGTGGCTTGAGTAACTTCTGTTGTCTAGAGCTGAGAGATACGAGTTACAGGCATCGTTAAATGAGGTCAGGTTAGATATGATCACTGCATGGATGGTACTCATTGTACTGGTAGGGAGGGTATGGATACAATGACATGTTTGTGTCCAGAACTGAAGGACACATGTGTCATGTAGACACTCAGATGCCATGTAGACTCAGATGCCATTTAGACACTCAGTCAAGTAGACTCAGATGACATTTAGACACTCAAATGTCATGTAGACTCAGATGTCATGTAGACTCAGATGTCATTTACACACTCAGATGTCATCCAGACACTCAGATGTCATCCAGACACTCAGATGTCATCCAAACACTCAGATGTCATCCAGAAACTCAGATGTCATCCAAACACTCAGATGTCATCCAAACACTCAGATGTCATCCAAACACTCAGATGTCATCCAAACACTCAGATGTCATCCAAACACTCAGATGTCATCCACTCAGATGTCATCCAGGCACTCAGATGCCATCCAGACACTCTGATTGGTAACAACTTTCCTCTGGTGGTTCTGTACGTATTATTTCTTCACTAATTATTGAAAGTGATATAAAAGGTTCGGTAATATTCCCAAGACTGAGTTCCTTCACTCTAGCCCAGGTGGACGTGCTCACCTGCACTCTAGCCTAGGTGTAGGTGCTCACCTGCACTCTAGCTCAGGTGTAGGTGCTCACCTGCACTCTAGCTCAGGTGGAGGTGCTCACCTGCATTCTAGCTCAGGTGGAGGTGCTCACCTACACTCTAGCCCAGGTAGAGGTGCTCACCTGCACTCTAGCCCAGGTAGAGGTGCTCACCTGCACTCTAGCCGGAGGCGGAGGCAGGAGTAGAGACTCGAACCCCCGTAACCCAAAATAGGTGAGTATAAATCGGTGAGTATAAAGGCGCTGGCCACAGGTGTATCTAAGGGAAGAGCAGTCGACACGGAGGTAATACCAGGCTCACTTACCTCACACCCTATGGCTGGTGGTGGTGGTAGTGCTGCTGATGGAGCTGGTGGTGCTGGTGGTGGTGATAGTGGCAGTGGTGGTGGAGCTGATGGTGAAGCTGGTGGTGCTAGTTGTGTAGATGGTACTGGCTTCGGTGGTGATGTTGATGGCGGTGGCGGCGATGCTGGTGGTGCTCTAATGTTGACGGTGCGACCCACACCGCTGTTCCAGCTTGCCAGTGCTGCAGCAGCAGCTGCTGCAATTCCCTCAGATGCTGTTTAAAAAGGTAGCGTTGCTGCTGCTGCTGTGTGAAGCGTGGCTTCACCTGCTGATGCAGCAACACAAACGACCGCTCCTCTGTTAGTCTTCTTAGATGAGAGTCAGGGACAGAACGGGCCCTCAAGGGCAGGTAGCCAGGTCACTCTCACTGGAACAACGGGCCCTCAAGGGCAGGTAGCCAGGTCACTCTCACTGGAACAACGGGCTTAACCGTTAAGACCAGGTAGACAGGTCACTCACACTGGAACAACGGGCCGTTAAAGGCAGGTAGACAGGTCACTCTCACTGGAACAACGGACCATTAAGGGCAGGTAGACAAGTCAGCGTACCAGTCCTTGGTAGCAGTTCACTCACAACAAGCTGGCAGTAATATCCAGTCCGTCCTCAACGTATCCGAGTTTAGATTCATCTATGTATCATCACCACTATGTATCCAACGTTAAAACACTCTCCAGCAGTTCCGCGGCCACAACACCAACACAAACGTTTTAAGAGAGAAACACCATTTCCGGGCTCTTGTTTGGGTGGGAAGACACAAATGTGTTAGGTGCCCCGTGTTTTGGCTCCTCCGGTTGTGGGTACACGTATTTGGAAGGAATCCTGTGTTTGGGCTGTTCTGGGTTGGTTTGTATACAGGGGTTCCACAAATGCGTTTGGGTTCTGGGTGGGTGGGGAAAACAGTTAGAAAACCCGTGTTTGGGTTGTCTTGGATTTGGGCACACGAAATCGAGAGAAATCGCTTCTTTGGGTGAGTGGGGAAGACACTAGCTTATGTTTGGGTGTCGTGGATAGCTGTGGGTGACACAGGGGAGGGTGTTGTGGGTGTGCTGGGTGGGGGTAGGAGCGGGGGAGTGCGGCGGGGGAAGGGAGAGAGGGGAGGGGGTGGCAGGTGCCAGACTCAGGTGTTGACCCCGCGTCCAGGTGAACCAGGTGTGACGGAGCGAGGGGAACCGTACCCTCAGGTGGCTACAAGCGGACTGCTGCCTCACCTACTCACCTTCCCTCACTCACGCCGCATGCGGGATGGACACAGGGACGCACGCGGAGAGAGAGGGAGAGGGAGGACAGGGAGAAAGAGGGAGGGACAGGAGAGAGAGGAACAGGGAGGCAGAGACAGACAGAATGAATAATTCATTCTTTCCCAATATCGTGTCATGTTAATCCAGTTTGAAAGTCATTTTTGTAAGTTGCAGAAACAACTTGAACAAGAACCCACCACTGAGGAGATCAAGTGAAAATTATTTTGGTAAATGTGGAGATATTGTAAATAAAATTGTAAATGTATAATCTCTATCTTTTTTTTTACACTTGAAGGACACTTGAAGGATGTTTCCGGGTGGTCAATTCCCCCGTGGCCCAGTTCAAGACCAGAATTCTTGGTGGATCAAGATTTGATCAACCAGGCTGTTACTGCTGGCCGCATGCATTCCTACTTCTAAACCACAGTCCAGCTGGTCAGGTACTTATTTATGTTTTTCTTTAGATTCTCTACATTTGCAATTTCGCCTGCAATATTCCAGCCTAGAGAGCACAAGTGACTTAAAAAAGGACTGTCATTGTCTTGGTATCTTATGTTTAAATTGGTATCATTATCTACCCCATCATTTTTCCTCGCGGTTGTGATGGGTCACTGTCACTTCTAAGTCCTTTAATGCTTAAATTTAGTTATATACTCTGATCTAGTTTCTATTTACTCAAATTTTCCAAAAGTAACTGAAATCTGTCCTCCCTAAACATCATATGTTTAGTGAGCACAGATTCGCTTGGTGATTCGCAGTGTTCTCCAATATGGTGCTATGATTTATATCCCTGTCTGTATTAGATATCAGGTGAGAAAAATCATGGGGGCAAATTCTCTGCCCTGGCAACAGTTTTTTTTTTTCACTGGCAACCACTGACTTTATTGTTTACTACACCTCTTATTTTTTCTATTTGTTATAAAGTTTACGCATCATCTGCCCACTTTTCCGGTTATCCATTTTACACGCATTTTGTGGGCTATTACATGACCACACTTGTCGAAGTCTTCTGCAAAGTCTGTGTATACTACATCTGCATTCTGTTAGCTTCCAGTGTACCCAAAACCGTGTTGTGATGGCACAGTAGCTGGGAGAGGCAGGAGCGACCTGCTCTAAACCCATGTTGCACTGGGTTGTCAAGTTATAGTTTACGATCCTGCTTTTTTAAACACAAAGATTTTTTATGTGGAAGGTTAGTGCTAATGGTCTCTAGCTTTTTTGCTATTGCTCTGCTGCCACCTTTGTGGAGTGACGCTGTATCTACTGTTTTTAATGGTTGTGGGATGACCTCCGTCTAGACTCCCTCTCCATAGACTATTTAAGGCACTTGATAAAGGGTTCTTGCAGTTTTTATGAACATGTAGTTCCACGAGTCTGGGTCTGAGGCAGTGTATGGGAAGGTTGTCAACGGCTTACTAGACGTCGAGTGAGGTTAGAGTTATATCGGAAAAGTTGGAGATCTTCAGCCTCTTCAATGAAATAATTATTTTTCTTTTTTTTTTAACTATTTACCACAAATATTTATTCTGACTGTCAATCTTTAGTCCGATTAATGGTTCACCGAGACCTCAGTATTTCACACACATATTTGCTGTCGTCAGTGTATGGTCCATCCTGCTTGAGCGAGGGCCCGATACTGGACGTGTTTTTTTGTCCAGGATCTGTCATACGAGAAGTATTTTGGATTCCTTTCAATTTCATGAGCTGCTTTCAGCTCCCTATGTCTCTCCTGGCTTCTGTATAATTCAATAAATTCTTCTCTTTCTACAGTATTTCTTTCCGCACTTCGGAAAGGCCAGCTAATTTTCTGTTGCAGTAGCGCAGCTTTGCAGTTCAGTTGGGTAATGGTTGTTGTATCTTGGTTATGTTTCTCAGCTCTGAGGAGTTGGACGTGATATTTGTAATGTAATTGCTGACAAATAATATGAGTATATGCAATGTATCATACCAACCTTGTATACTGCATACCCCAACACTGTACCATCAATATATCCTTTAAATTCTGTGTACCAGTTTACATAATAAAATATACTTATCTGCGCCTGTATAAAAGATGGGGTGGTATATATGTTCCATCACGGCTTTATGCTCCCGTTACCACCATCATCTTCACCCACTATCTTCACCATCATCTTCATCCATCATCACTACCACCATCATCTTCACCTACCATCATCACCACCACCATCATTTTCACCCACCATCATCTTACCCACCATCATCATCATCACCACCACCATCAACTTCACCCACCATCATCTTCATCCACCATCATCATCATCACCACCATCATCTTCACCCATCACCATCATCTTCACCCACCATCATCATCATCACCATCATCATCTTCACCCACCATCACCATCATCTTCACCCACCATCACCATCATCTTCAGCCACCATCATCTTCACTCACCATCATCATCACCGCCATCATCTTCACCCACCATCATCACCACCACCATCATCTTCACCCACCATCATCACCACTACCATCATCTTCACCCACCATCATCACCACCACCATCATCTTCACTCACCATCATCACCACCACCATCATCTTCACCCACCATCATCAAAATCATCTTCACCTACCATCATCACCACCACCGTCATCTTCACCCACCATTACCATCCTAGTAACATTTATATTCACAAATATTCGTAGTAACATTTGTATTCACAAATATTCCTAGTAACATTTTTATTCACAAATATTCCTAGTAACATTTATATTCACAAATATTCCTAGTAACATTTGTATTCACAAATATTCCTAGTAACATTTATATTCACAAATATTCCTAGTAACATTTATATTCACAAATATTCCTAGTAACATTTATATTCACAAATATTCCTAGTAACATTTATATTCACAAATATTCCTAGTAACATTTATATTCACAAATATTCCTAGTAACATTTATATTCACAAATATTCCTAGTAACATTTGTATTCACACTTCTCACATGAACAAACACAACATTAGAATCTTGTCCAGTTCTAATGCTATATTTATGCTGTTATAGTTCAAGACTTTTCAGTTTTCCCCAAAAATAAAATTTATTGCATTTTGTACAGGGAATCTTATGGACACAGCCATCAGCATTTTGGGGGGAATTTTTAATCAAATGTTTATAATATTAAGATTTTTAAATATAACTTGAGTTCTAAAGTTCTTAAGTAGAGAAAGTATATTTATGATATTGCAGAATCAACATATTCTTGATTGAATATGCTTCCTCGTTCTTAATATGATTATAAAACGTATTTCTTCATGTTTGAGAGATTTATCAATAAAACTTTATGGATTTTTTTATGTCGTATGCTACTTCATAAATCTTCAGTATTTCCTAATCTATGAACTCTGGGCTGCAAATGTGCAGAACTCTTAAGAACATGGAAGAGAACAAAGAATATTTAACTCTGTCATGATGTGACGAACAATAGTATACATAAAAACAGACATTTGTTGGTTTTCTATATACTTTGAGTTTAAATTCTTGCTTCCTTATAATTATTAAAACATCGAAAAATGTGAGTGAGTTATTTTGTTCAGCTTCAAGACTGAACTTTATGGCTGGAACTAGACTATTCAACTCAAGTACGAATTTGGTTTAAATCTATCTTCTTGGGCATTAAGCTAAAAATATCATCCACATAAGTGTACCTATAAGTATTGTCAGGAATTTGGTTAAAAAAAATTCTATGTACTTAGGATTGGTGAAAGGATTTCCCATTGTTACTCCGACTTTCCGAGTGTAAAACTAGACACAGCAAACTTGTATCAACAATGCCAAGTGTAATAACCTCAGTGACTACAG
>NC_091338.1:14851524-14871524 GCF_038502225.1 Cherax quadricarinatus
TATCTGGCACCACCCACGCCCACACTAGCACCACCAACGCCTATACTATCTGGCATCACCCACGCCCACGCTAGCACCACCCACGCTAACACCACCCACGCTAACACCACCCACGCCCACACTATCTGGCACCACCCACGCCTACACTCTGTCACCACCCATCCCACGCTATCTGGCACCATCCACATCAACACTATCTGGCACCACCCACCCCCACACTATCTGGTACCACCCACGCCCAAACTATCTGGTACCACCCACGCCCACACTATCTGGTACCGCCCAACCCCACATTGTCTAGCAACACCCACGCCCACACCATCTGGCACCACCCACCCCCACACTATCTGGCACCACCCACGCCCACACTAGCACCACCCACGTCCACACTATCTGGTACCACCACCCCCACATTATCCGGTACCACCCACGCCCACACTATCTAGCACCGCCCACCCCCACGCTATCTGGCACCACCCACCCCAACACTATCTGGCACTACCCACCCCCACACTATCTGGCACCACCCATGCCCACAATATCTGGCACCACCCACGCCCACACTATCTGGCACCACCCATGCCCACATTATCTGGCACCACCCACGCCCACACTATCTAGCACCACCTACACCCACATTATCTGGCACCATCTGCGCCCACACTATCTGGCATCCCCCACGCCTACACTATCTGGCACCACCCACGCTTATGCTATCTAACACCACCCACACTATCTGGCACAACCTACACCCACATTATCTGGCACCATCTACGCCCACATTATCTGTACAACCCATACCCACACTATCTGGCACCACTCTCACACTATCTGGCACCACCCACGCCCACACTATTTGGCATCACCCAGGCCCACACTATCAGGCACAACCCAGGCCCACACTAGCACTACCCACGCCCACACTATCTGGCAACACTCACGCCCATACTATCTGGTAACACCCACACCCTCCCTAGCACCACCCAGGCCCACACTATCTGGCACCATCCACCCCCACACTATCTGGCACCATCCACCCCCACACTATCTGGCGGCACCACCCCCCACCCCCTACCATCTGGCACCAACCACCCCCACAATATCTGGCACCACCCCACCTTCCCACACTATCTGGCACCACCCACCCCACTATCTGGCACCACCCACCCCTACACACTATCTGGCACCACCACACACTATCTGGCACCACCCACCCTTCCCCACCCCCACACTATCTGGCACCACCCACCCCCACACTATCTGGCACCATCCACCCCACACTATCTGGCACCACCCACGCCACACTATCTGGCACCACCCACCCCCACACTATCTGGCACCACCCACCCCCACACTATCTGGCACCACCCACCCCACACACTATCTGGCACCCACCCCCTCCACCCCCACTATCTGGCACCACCCACCCCACTATCTGGTACCACCCACCCCACACTATCTACACCACCCACACTATCTGGCACCACCCACCCCACACCTATCTGGCACCACCCACCCCCACACCATCTGGCACCACCCACCCCCACTCCATCTGGCACCACCCACCCCACACCTATCTGGCACCACCCACCCCCACACCATCTGGTTACCACCCACCCCACACTATCTGGCACCACCCACCCGTCCACACTATCTGGCACCACCCACCCCACCCCCACATATCTGGCACCACCCACCCCACTCCATCTGGCACCACCCACCCCTCACACCTATCTGGCACCACCCCCACTATCTGTCCACACCACTACACTTCCACCTACCCCACCCCCACACTATCTGGCACCACCCACCCCACACTATCTGGCACCACCACCACACTATCTGGCTTTCCACCCACCCCACACCCCCTATCTGGCACCACCCACCCCCACACTATCTGGCACCACCCACCCCCACACCTATCTGCTTTACCCCACTATCTGCTTACCCACACTTCTGGCATCTGACCCCACCCCACTATCTGGCACCACCCACCCCCACTATCCTGGCACCACCCACCCCCACACTATCTGGCACCACCCCCACCCCCTATCTGGCACCACCCACCCCCACACTATCTGGCACCACCCACCCCAACACTATCTGGCACCACCCACGCCCACTAAAGAAGCTCTGACCAACAACTAAGTCTTTTGATATGGCCATGAACCGGAAGATGGTTCTGACATTAACTAAAGGTTAAAAACAAAGTTTGCCTGAATCAACTTTCTTGGGCAAGTTGTTTTAATTACTACCATTCAGCTGCTGCAACATCATTAGTCTGCAAACTGCTGCAACATCATTAGTCAGTAAACTGCTGCAACATCATCAGTCAGTAAACTGCCAGGTGCACTAAACACATTCGGCAGTCGCAAATGATTTTTAAACATTCAACAATAATGAAGACGAAGAATTAAACGTGTGCAACATCTGGGTGTCTTTATATGTAGACGGTTCACCATCTAGTGACTTTATCAATGCAATATAAGGACATAATGAAAAAAAGTACAACTAAATGAAAAAAATTAGAAAATCAGTCCCTCAAGAGAACTGATAGTGAGCACTTTACTTAGAAGACGCAAATCCCAGGTTAAAGTTCGTCCAGAGAGAGAGACACAGTGCCTACCAGCTCAAGGAACGCAGACCACTGTCTCCCATACTTTTACAATGTCACGCAGACTATTCTTTATCTTCACGGTACTCTGGTCTAACAAAATCTGAAAGAATACAAATTATCCAGAATAACATGGTGTGATTCATCCTTGAACTGGGACCAAGAGAACATGTATACCAGGATGAATTACAACTAGAAAATCTTAATGCAATAGACAAGTAAAACAACTGAAATGCAACTATTATATAAAAAATAGTTAGCAACCAATGTCAGCGATATTCAGAACATCTTGTTGCAAACTTTGTCAGTGTCAGTAATTTAAATTTTGTGGTGCCTACAGTAGTAGTCAGGCCTCCACACCTATTACAGCAACACCATGGAATCCTGGTACTGAGGACATCACGACATGCTAACCTCCGACCCAACTCATGGAATGACCTACTTCCACTGGTAGGTCCCGCCCACCTGTGACAATGCATTGATCTGCTGCACTTTATCTGACTTCGGTCTGTAAGAGCCTATTATCTTACCTGTGCTTCAGATTCAAGATTACGATGCTCCTGGGTTGAGGGACTGATTACCTCTTCAATTACACTCTTCAGTTTATGTCCCTGTACTGTACGGATAAAGCCGGATAAAGATGGCGAAACGTTTACAAAATATAAATACCCAATGTTGCATATGTGTCTAATTCATCATTCTATTTCACACAGTCATTATACAGTAACTGGGATACCAGTGGTAATAAGTCACATTGTTTGACTATATTGGGTTATCCAAGGATAAATGTACGAAATATACATTATACTAATATTATCTCTCAGTCCACAGCAGGACTCAAAGCTGCGCACTCTGAATCGAAGTACACAGTACTTTTACCATACAACCAGTACTGTGTACTTTGATGCATAGTGCGCTGGTTCGAATCCGATTTTGGACTGAGATAATGTTTGTAAATAACTTCGTCTGTTTGCGAACTGATAAGCATAATGTACATTTTATGAGCTCGTAATATCTACGTGCCCTCAAGCACATTATAATAATTTATGTATTATGTACTCAAGCCCAAATAGACTTACTGACTGACCCACGCCCATACCATCTGCTGCCACCTCCCCCACCCTTCTTCCCTTGCCTCCAACAGCCCCTACCCTTCTACCTGCCCAACCCTTCCCCTTCTGCCTCCTCCACCCTCTCTCCTCCTGGTGTACGTTCAACCCTTCTTCCGCAAACTACCAACCCAGTTTGTGATCTTTCATTCTCTACCTGTGTTTATAGCACCCAGGCTCTTCTTGGGCTTATTTACACATGTAAGCCTGGCTTAGGCTTGGCTACAAGTACTTCTGGCAGTTTAGCAAACACACAGGCTGACTGATGTTGTAATACCCAGGCTTAAGCTTGCTTATAAGTACTTCTGGCAGTTTAGCAGACTCACAGATGATGATCAAACTAAATTCAAAGACTGTGGCTAGCTCTCGAACACTATGTGCTTTATTGTCCGCTTATTGAGGAACAAAGAGACAGTATAATAACCTATGTGATATGTAATACTGATGAAAATAAGATACCAGACAAATTATGCAAATTTCCTAAATTTGTTTGCAGCAGGTAAGACAAATTGTAGATTTAAACCCAGATGTACTCAACTTAACCCTTTTGAGGCCTAGTTCCTAGGCCTTTTGTGTATCCATATACTCTTGCGCTACCGTCCACAAGATGAATATCTCCCTGTATAAACACAACGACGAGTGTATGTCTCCTTGAATATACACAAAGAGGTGTGTATTTTTCCCTATATATATATACTGAGAGGTATGCATGTATCCTTTATATACACCGAGAGATGTATTTCTCCCTATATATACACCGAGAGGTGTGTATGTATCCCTGTATATGCAATTATTATAATCATGGGGAAGCGCTAAACCCGTAGGATTATACAGCGCCTATGGGAAGACATGGAAGGTATTCAGGTTTAATTCAGGGAACTGGAACACAGATGCCATTCTCTACATCAAGAGCCTCTCACTAGCGTCAAGGAACCCCCCTTGAGGGTATGTACACAGAAAGGTGTCTCTCTCTCTATATATATACATTCTTCTCCAAAATTTCTCTCTCCTAATATATCACAACTTTCAGTTCATCCCCTCTCTTCCACCCTCTATTCATCCCCTCAACCCATTTCCTGTTTCTCTAGTCTTCTCCTCTTCCTCTCATCATCTCCCTTTCTCCATTACCCTCCCTCTTCCTATTATACCTTCTCTCCCTCTTCAAATTCATTATCATTTTCCCCTCTCTTCCATTCTCCGCTCCTCCCCTCCTCTCTCCTCCCTCTGTTACTATTCCAGACATTTTAAATGCTCTCTCTCTCTCTCTCTCTCTCTCTTTCTCTCATCTACCACACAGAAGTGGGCGTGGTCATCTCCTGCAAGCAGCAAATTATCTGGGGCGTAGGATGGAGAGAGAGAGAGAGAGAGAGAGAGAGAGAGAGAGAGAGAGAGAGAGAGAGAGAGAGCGAGAGAGAGAGAGAGAGAGAGAGAGAGAGAGAGAGAGAGAGAGAGAGACAGAGAGAGACAGAGAGAGACAGCGAGAGAGAGAGAGAGAGAGAGCGAGAGAGAGAGAGAGAGAGAGAGAGAGAGAGAGAGAGAGAGAGAGAGCGAGAGAGAGAGAGCGAGAGAGAGAGAGAGAGAGCGAGAGAGAGAGAGACAGAGAGAGACAGACAGAGAGACAGAGAGAGACAGAGAGAGAGAGAGAGAGAGACAGAGAGACAGAGAGAGAGAGAGAGAGAGAGAGAGAGAGAGAGAGAGAGAGTAAAAAAAAGATACCAAAGGACTTTGGAAGTCCACACCGAGACTATCTACTGAGATGAACTACCTGCTTCTAACTAAATAACCAACTATTATCTAGGTGCAAGAGACAAGCATAGTAAAGCCGAAAGCAGAAGACTCTCCCCATTCTCCACTTCCTCTGGCCACTGCTGGCATGAAAACAACGAGGTAATATGTACCATATCATAACGGAAATTGGTATGGAATTTACAGATGGTAGTGGATGGTAGACGTGGTGTACATCTACTTCTACTAAATTAGTACTGTTACTATCTTAACTACTGGTGTTACTGCACTGCCTTTCACACTGGTGTACCAGTGGTTCCACTTGTGGTTACCATCAGTTCACTGGTGTTACTGCACTGCCTTTCACACTGGTGTACCAGTGGTTCCACTTGTGGTTACCATCAGTTCACTGGTGTTACTGCACTGCCTTTCACACTGGTGTACCAGTGGTTCCACTTGTGGTTACCATCAGTTCACTGGTGTTACTGCACTGCCTTCACACTGGTGTACCAGTGGTTCCACTTGGGTTACTATCAGTTCACCTGTTACTGCACTGCCTTTCACACTGGTGTACCGGTGGTTCCACTTGTGGTTACCATCAGTTCACTGGTGTTACTGCACTGCCTTTCACACTGGTGTACCGGTGGTTCCACTTGTGGTTACCATCAGTTCACTGGTGTTACTGCACTGCCTTTCACACTGGTGTACCGGTGGTTCCACTTGTGGTTACCATCAGTTCACTGGTGTTACTGCACTGCCTTTCACACTGGTGTACCAGTGGTTCCACTTGTGGTTACCATCAGTTCACTGGTGTTACTGCACTGCCTTCACACTGGTACCTACTGGTGGTTCCACTTGTGGTTACCATCAGTTCACTGGTGTTACTGCACTGCCTTTCACACTGGTGTACCGGTGGTTCCACTTGTGGTTACGTTCACAGGGTTACGCACCCTTCACACTGGTGTACCGGTGGTTCCACTTGTACCACAGTTCACGGTGTTACTGCACTGCCTTCACACTGGTGTACCGGTCCACTTGCGGTTACCATCAGTTCACTGGGTGTTACTGCACTGCCTTTCACACTGGTGTACCAGTGGTTCCACTTGCGATACTACTGCAGTTCACTGCGCTGGCCACTGCAGCCGCCCAGGACATGCCTTTCACACTGGTGTACCAGTGGTTCCACTTGTGGTTACCATCAGTTCACTGGTGTTACTGCACTGCCTTTCACACTGGTGTACCAGTGGTTCCACTTGTGGTTACCATCAGTTCACTGGTGTTACTGCACTGCCTTTCACACTGGTGTACCGGTGGTTCCACTTGTGGTTACCATCAGTTCACTGGTGTTACTGCACTGCCTTTCACACTGGTGTACCTGGTTCACTTGCCTTCACACTGGCGTCAGTGGTACCAGTGGTTCCACTTGTGTCACCATCAGTTCACTGGTGTTACTGACTCATACGGCCGGTGGTTCCACTTGTGGTTACCATCAGTTCACTGGTGTTACTGCACTGCCTTTCACACTGGTGTACCAGTGGTTCCACTTGTGGTTACCACGTTCACTGGTGTTATGCATCGCCTTTCACACCGTGGTACCACATGTTGTTCATCGTTCACTGGTGCTACTGCCACTTGCCTTTCACACTGGTACAGTGGTTCCACCGTTACCATCAGTTCACTGACTGCACTGCTTTCACACGGGTCCGTGGTTCCACCTTGTGGTTACCATCAGTTCACTGGTACCACCGCACTGCCTTCACACTGGTGTACCAGTGGTTCCACTTGTGTTACCTCAGTTCACTGGCGTTACTGCACTGCCTTCATACCTGGTAGCGGTACCATCAGTTCACGGTGTTACTGCACTGCCTTTCACATGTGTACCAGTGGTTCAACTGGTACCATGTTCACGGTGACGCATGCTCCACACTGGTACCATCCATTGTGGTTACCATCAGTTCACTGGTGTTACTGCACTGCCTTTCACACTGGTGTACCAGTGGTTCCACTTGTGGTTACCATCAGTTCACTGGTGTTACTGCACTGCCTTTCACACTGGTGTACCGGTGGTTCCACTTGTGGTTACCATCAGTTCACTGGTGTTACTACACTGCCTTTCACACTGGTGTACCAGTGGTTCCACTTGTGGTTACCATCAGTTCACTGGTGTTACTGCACTGCCTTTCACACTGGTGTACCGGTGGTTCCACTTGTGGTTACCATCAGTTCACTGGTGTTACTGCACTGCCTTTCACACTGGTGTACCGGTGGTTCCACTTGTGGTTACCATCAGTTCACTGGTGTTACTGCACTGCCTTTCACACTGGTGTACCAGTGGTTCCAATTTGTTACTATCAGTCACCTGGCGTTACCTGCACTGGCCTCACCACTGGTGTACCAGTGGTTCCACTTGTGGTTACCATCAGTTCACCGTGTTACTGCACTGCCTTCACTCGGTACCGGTGGTTCCACTTGTGGTTACCATCAGTTCACTGGTGTTACTGCACTGCCATCCACACTGGTGGAGCTGTGGTTCCACTTGTGGTTACCATCAGTTCACTGGTGTTACTGCACTGCCTTTCACACTGGTGTACCGGTGGTTCCACTTGTGGTTACCATCAGTTCACTGGTGTTACTGCACTGCCTTTCACACTGGTGTACCGGTGGTTCCACTTGTGGTTACCATCAGTTCTGCTGTGAATATTTCAGCCACTTGACAACTGATAGTCCTGATGCAGTTGTTAAACAGAAATCCATTGACTTCAGATTGTTCCAGTGTAGTATCTTGCTATATTACAAGCTTGTACTTGCCGAGTGCGTGTCCAGCTGGTTCTTGCAAAGTGCTTGTCCAGCTGATTCTTGCAAAGTGCTTGCGCAGCTGGTTCTTGCAGTGCTTGTTCAACTGGTTCTTGCAAAGTGCTTGCCTAGCTGGTTCTTACAAAGTGTTTGTCTAGCTGGCTCTATCAAAGAGGTTGTCCAGCTGTTTCTTGGAAGATGCATGCACAGCTATCACTTGCAAAATGCTTGTTCAGCAGGTACTCGTAAAAGACTTGTCCAGCTGGTTTTTGCAAAGTACTTAGCCAGCTGTTTCTTGTATGACTGCCTTGTCTCCATGTTAACACCAGTTTGTTTCATTCTGCTGTAAGTTTATTCTTAAATAAAAAAAAACCTGTATGACTCTGGTAGGTTTAGCGCTTAGTTATAATATTCCTAAGAAAGAAAACTGCAAATATATATTACAGAGAGAGAGAGAGAGAGAGAGAGAGAGAGAGAGAGAGAGAGAGAGAGAGTGGGTGTGGTCGGGTACCATCTCTGCCTCTCTTCTATTACTTGTTGTTGTTCCATCACCAAAATTAACTTCACAAATTTTTGGCCCGCAGGCCGACCAGGCCCTAGATAACACACCCCTACCAGCCTGGGCGGGATGGACGGTGGAGATGGAGAGATGGAGGGAGAAAAGGGAGTGGAGAGATGGGGAGATTTAGGAAGAGAGGGAAAGTGGAGACAGAGAGGAGGAAGGGAGGGGAGGAAAATGTGAAGAGAGGTAGAGATGGTGGGAGAAACGGAGATGAAGGAAAGGAGGGAGAGTGCGGAGATAGAGTAAAATAATCAAGATGGGGAGAAGGGCGACAATATTTTGGAGAGGTTAGTGGAGATGTAGGGAGAGACTGTAGGTGGAGGGAGAAAGAGAATGTAGATTTTCTGGTTCTTACCAGGTTTCTCTGCTGGTTGCCTGGTCAACCAGGCTGTTGCTGCTGGCAGCCCACTGGTTCACATATTCATCACAGCCTGACTGATCTGTCACTTGGCGGAAGAAGTGATCCAGTTTCCTCTTGAAGACTTCCACACTTGTTCCAGCAACATTACTGATATCTGCTGATAGCAGGGTGATATCTGCTGGTAGAAGGCTGATATCTGCTGGTAGCAGGTTGGTATCTGCTGGTAACGGGTAGATATCTGCCAGTAGCAGGCTGATATCTGCTGGCAGCAGGTTAATATCTGCTGGTAGTAGGTTTATATCTGCTGGTAGCAGGTTAATAGCAGCTGGTATCAGGTTTATATATGCTGGTGTCAGGTTTATATATGCTGGTAGCAGATAAATATTTGCTGGCAGCAGGTTAATATCTACTGGTAGCAAGATGAATAGTCTTGGACCACGGATGCTGACACACTGCTCTCTTATTGCACACATGGCGCCCTTTTCACTGTGTCTATTTTATATTTTCTCACATATCCAGGGGCGGATCTACTGTGAAACTAACGAAGCATAAGCTTCAGAACCCCTATTCCAGGAGGGGTCCTAGAAGCGACTTTTAGTCCGCACTGGTTAAAATTTTTGGGTCTACTGAATGCGAAGGGGTAGCAAAGGGGCTCCCATAACAGCTCAATCTTCAGGGCCCCCAAAAATGTAGGCCTGCCACTGCACATATCTCTCACTCCAGTACATTGGTATAAGGGTGTGTAGATCCATATCTCTCTCTCCGATATGTTCCTGGTGTAGTTTGTAGATCCATATTTATCACTCCTGTACGTTGTTATGGTAGTACATACAATGGATCCACACCTCTCACTCCTGTACGTTGTTATGGTGGTAGGTACATTCATACCTTTCACTCCAGTACGTTGTTATAGTAGCGTACATATTAGGAACCAGGTTATCCAGTATCTTCCATATGCACATTATCTCTCTTGCCATCTCCATTCCCAGTTCTTCGAGGTATTCCCAGTAATTTAAATGCTTCACTGGTTCTATGAGAACAGCAAACGCTTTCTGTATTTTTCTAACTCTGTTATCTCAACCATCTTGAATAGGGCCGTCAACACTGAGCAGTACTCCAGGCAAGAGAGCACAAGTGACAGGTATTGGTACCCGTGGCATAATTTCTCATGTTCTGAAAGTTTTCCTTATCCATTCTGGAAAAGTGTAGATGGTGGGAGAGAAAGAATGTAGATGAGAGAATATAGATGAAGAGTGAAAATGTAGATGAAGACAGAGAATGAAGATAGAGGAAAGTATCCCTACTTTTACCTTGGGATACCCACCCTTAACTTGGTATACTTACTCTTAGTTTAATACCACTCTTACCTTCTTGTTTACACTGATAACGCCGCTACTGTTTACAATGGAACAATATCTTGATAGCAGAATTTGACCAAAAGACTAAATTCTTTCACGAAGAAAGGTTTCAGTGTAACAGCACTGAACACTGTTCTTCATGAAGTGTTAAACCCGTGTGGTGGAGGCTCGATCCTCCGTCCGCTGATCGCGGCCCGGTCTCTGATCCGTTCGACTGATGATGTCTGCTTTAAAGTAACAGGTAAAAACTCTAGGAAAAAAGAATCATTATTTACTGCACACAGATTTAAGGACACTGTGAGGCTCTTTCTAGTGGTCCATGAACCCTCTAGGTCAGTGGCCCATCTAGGGGGCCTCCCACTACCTAAGGGTCCGTGGACCACCACTTGAGTGCCCTGACTGCACTAGATTTCATTCTTGTCCTAAGAAAGAAGTTCAAGTCTCCATTTCATCATTTACATTCTCTCTAACATTGTCTCTAACATCTCTCCCTCCACGTCTTGCCAGTCTCCCGTAACTATTCTCCCTGTCTCTCTCTAGCTCTACATTCTTATGTAAATAATTATCATTTTGACTGATTAAAAATTCACTTATTTACTCAGTTTTAAATCTCTTCAAAACTTTCCTTCAACATAATTTGTTGACAATTATTATTATTATAACCACTACTATTATTTAAAGGGCTAAACCACTGTGAGTCACATTCACCACAAGTAGTGGTGGAAGCATGATGATCCGTTCCCAATAGCAAGAGAGAAACAGCTGATTATTGCTTATGTGATCAGCTGATTATTGTTTATGTACAACAGCTGATCGTGTATACTCCAAAACCAACTTACCCCACGCCCACCTCTCACACCCACCCACCCACAAACACACACACCACGTCCACCTCACACCCGCACTCACCACGCCCACCTCTTACACACACACACACCAAACCTACTTCACACACACACACATCACGCCCACCTAACACACTATGCTCACCCCCACGCCCACCTCCCCCACACACACGCGCGCATGCACACACACGCACACATACACCATGTCCACAAATAACATACACACACCAAGCCCACACACTACATCTACCACGCCCACACGCCACATCTACCACGCCCACACCCCACATTTACCACGTCCACACGGAACATCTACCACGCCCACACGGAAAATCTATCACGCTCACGAACCACATCTACCACGCCCACACGCCACATCTACCACACCTACACGCCACATCTACCACGCCCACACGTCATATCTACCACGCCCACACGCCCTTGAAGTTTTATTAATATAACTAATTACTTTCACTACTTTTCTGGGAGTATTGATCAGTCTATTGTAATACCAAAGACTGATGGTGAGTGGTGTGTGTGATGATGAGGGGTGGTGAGTGATAGTGAGTGATGGTGAGGGGCGGTGAGTTAGTGATAGTGATTGATGTGAGAGATAGTGAGTAATGGGGAGTGATAGTGATTGATGGTGAGTGGTGTAATGGTGATGGGTGGTGAGCTATGGCGAGTAATGGTGAGTGATGGTTAGTGATGGCGAGTGATGGCGAGTGATGATGAGTGGTGTATGATGGTGAGGGGTGGTGAGTGATGGTTATTGGTGTGTTGGTGAGTGATGTTGTTAGTGAGTGATGGTGATGTGAGTAATGGTGAATGATTGGTGAGATGACTGACAGTGATGGTAAATGATTGATGATGTGATGGTGAGTGACGTAACGGGTTGGGAAAATACTGTAATGTTGGGTTAGAGGAAAGAAGAAAGAACGTGGATCAAATTATTATAAACTTTCTAGAGGATAAATACGGACCACCAAATGTCCTAAAATAAGCCAAGTAGTGTTAACTATCAATGTAAAGTCATGAATAATCTCAACCTGAAATTTCGTTAATAAAAGTAATTAACCCCATTATAGAAAATGAAACCCTTGTTAAAAAAAAGTAATTTATAATCTCCCAAACACTACGTTATATTATTTATTAGGCTTATTAAGTTATCATTTCTAGAAATAAAAAATATTTATATTCTAATAATCTTACTTGTAGGCTGGAAGTTAGGAAAGATTTTTCAGGAAACAGAACGTGTGTACCGACGCGGGTCTTAATATGATGACCCGCCACTGGAGCTTTTGGTCATCTGACCGAGGCCTTCCACTGGCTTACCCATCCACCCCTTTAAAAATTAAGGTTACAATTATTATTCAGTAGCTATACACTTACAACCAGTTTACAAGCGCCCGAGGCAAGAAACATGGGCCCTCCCCCCACCTTGTCTTACACCACTAGTCATAACATACTTATCTCATAGCCTGCAGCATCCTTCTCCTTGACTGATGTTTCCATGCACTCTCACGCATCTCCAGGGCTCGTAATTATCCGGTTAATTCTATCCGAAAAGTATTTAAACAGGAGCGTGGAGAGCAACATCCTTCCACATGAATGTCTGACTCTTCACTGCTGAAAACAGTCGTCTGCTACACTCACAGCCTCCTCCTCCCAAACATCTACTCTACTCATAAAATTGTAAATAACAGTAAACCAGCTATTTACTAGCGTCTTAACCATTGTTAAATTAACAAAAATATTTTTAACATCCTTAATATGTATAAATATAAATTAAATTTGTAAAAATATAAAATTCCTTTTGCCCCAAAAAGTCTATACCCACATTACAAAAATCCTAATTATATCCCTAATCCTACATTATAACGTTTTAAATTTTATTGAACATTATACTATGAGCATCAGAGAATCCTAATAGCATATAATTATTTTATTAAAATAACCACCAATTTCAAAAATCAGCAAAGAAAACCTCAGTTGCTCTTGTCTTGACAAAACTTACACATCAGTTATTAAAACCCCCAAATTCTCATAAAAATATTACTCTACATTCACCAATATACTCTAGCAACCTTCTCTGAGCTACATAATATAATCTGGTTAAAAATAATACGATTATACAGCCCCTGCTTATGAATATTACTATAATTATAAAATGTAAACAAACTGAATCCCAGAAACATGGAAGCCTAGCTAATATATACCAGATGCTCTCAATACCAATACAACTACAGAAATTCTTGATATTTTATTAACGATGATATACATAATTTTTGCTCTAAACTACATTACTTGAGTGATGGTGAGGACAAGGTGATGGTGAGTGACCGTGAACGACGGTGAGTGACTTAATTACCTGGAGTCTAGCTGGTGGATGTTCTGGAGGTCAACGCCCCCGCGGCCCGGTCCATGACCAGGCCTCGCGGTGGACTATCGCTTGATCAACCAGGCTGTTACTGCTGGCCGCACCCACTCAAACGTACGAACCATAGCCCAGCTGGTCAGGTACTGACTTTAGGTGACTGTCTAGCTCTCTCTTGTAGACAGTCAGGGTTCTATTGGTAATCCCCTTATGTATGGTGGGAGGCTGTTTAACAGTCTTGGGCTCCTGACATTGTTCTCTCTTAGTGTACTAATGGCGCCCCTACTTTTCATGGGGAGTATGTTGCACCGCCTGCGAAGTCTTCTGCTTTCGTAGGGAGTGATTTTTGTATGCAAATTTGGGACCAGTCCCTCTAGGATTTTCCAGGTGTAAATTATGATGTATCTTTCTTGCCTGCGTTCCAAGGAGTACAGGTCAAGGAATTATAAAGGGTGAGGTACTCAGACAAGTCACACTACCATCAGAAAACACATCTTCAGCATGTGAGGAATATCTCATAGGATACCTGGAAGGAGTGTTACCCCTGTTCCTCCCTACCTCCCTGGTTATCATATGCTGGACGTGTTCAGAACCTGTCAGAACCTCTATTATGTGCTAAACGCGTTCAGACCCTCCATTACGTGTTGGACATGTTCAAAACCTGTCAGAATCTCCAGTATGTGCTGGACGTGTTCAGAACCTGCCAGAATGTCTATTATGTGCTGAATGTGTTCAGAACCTGTCAGAACCTCCATTGTGTGCTGGACGTGTTCAGAACCCGTCAGAACCTCCATGGAATTATGATGCGAAGTGGTACCCTGTGTCTGGGTTGCTATGCTGGCTAAACACGAGGCTTATATGTAAGATGATCTTAATGTTATGGTTGGAGAATGAGGAGAGAGAAAGATGACAGAGGAGAAAGAGAAGGAAGATAGAGGTGCAAGAGGAGGATAAGGGAGAAAGAGAAGGACAGAAAAGAAAGAGAAAGAGGACAAAGAAGCTATAAACTCCTGCCCATTTATTTATAATGATTTAGTAACCAAAGGCCCCTGGCTGTCTTCAAGAGGGAACTGGACAGGCACCTAAAGTCAGTACCTGACCAGCCGGGCTGTGGTTCGTACGTAAGTTTACGTGCTGAAGGCAGTAGCAGCCTGGTTAATTAGACCCTGATCTACCACGAGGCCTGGTCATGGACCTGGCCGCGGGGGTGTTGACCCCCGAAACACTCTCAAGCTACACTCCAGGTATACCCCGGTATTCACTCCAGTTCATTTATAATCTTAAGTAATCTGTTACTCCAATATATACACTCTGGCCTCCTGGGGGAAAACAGAGTGCTTGAGTGGCAGAAAATATAGCACAGTGAAAACTCAACGAGGTGAACTTCTGAGCCCCATTAGAGAGTGGGTAATTAACAAGTGATTAGTGATTAAATAACTAAGCCAGACTGTGAGTGGTGGGGATCCACACTACTGATCCGACAAACGTAGTTAGCAAGTGTAAAGAATTTGTAGATTTGTTGATAACAAATCAGCTCACGTGTCTAGCCGCTAACTGTTAACGGGATGAGTTTGTTGTGGCGGTGGTGAGATGTGACTGAGAACTACGGATGTGATGGTGTAGATATCCTGAATTCTTAAGGAGTGTTTCCCACTGGATCAGTTTCCAACGTCAGTGTGGTGTAGCGAGAGAATGGGCCCAACTGGTAACTTATCAATGGGTAGACCAGCCTCAGGTAACCCATTTTTAGCAAGGTATAAGAGAGGAGGAATTTGAAGAGATTTCTAGGTTACGGGAAGCTGGTGGTCGGGAGGTGTTGAGCTCTGGCGTAACTTGTCTGCTGGCTCACCTGTGTTGTGCCCTGGCATCACCTGTCTGCTGGCTCACCTGTGTTGTGCCCTGGCATCACCTGTCTGCTTGCTCATCTGTTTTGTGCCCTGGCATCACCTGTCTGCTGGCTCACCTGTGTTGTGCCCTGGCATAACCTGTCTGCTGGCTCACCTGTGTTGTGCCCTGGCATCACCTGTCTGCTGGCTCACCTGTGTTGTGCCCTGGCATCACCTGTCTGCTGGCTCACCTGTGTTGTGCCCTGGCATCACCTGTCTGCTGGCTCACCTGTTTTGTGCCCTGGCATCACCTGTCTGCTGGCTCACCTGTGTTGTGCCCTGGCATAACCTGTCTGCTGGCTCACCTGAGGAGAGAGACAGGTCTCCTGACTGTGAAGGAGAGAGATAAGTTCCTGGCTGTGTTCAGTCCATCAGTCTTGAACACATCAACTCCAGGCTGAGGGAATGATTACCTCAAACTCCTCCTCTCTATACACCGTTCTTCTTAGAATTGGACTGATGAAGCCACTGTGTGGCGAAACGTTTCCTCAATACATATTCCCATATGTTGCATAAGTGTCTCATTCTTCATCTTGTCGGTTTTCTTAGCCATATATCACAACTAACAACTGGTTAATGAGATTGATCTAAATGTATCAGACAGTGACGGCTTAGAGATAGTAATGGTAAGACTAGTGGTACAGGAAACAGGAAGGACACCATCAGTCTAATTAAGATTATACAGTGTAACAAAGGGTTAGTAAAATACAGTGTTAACAAAGGGTTAGTAAAATACAGTGTTAACAAACGTAAAAGTTCTGAATATTATGTAAATTATACCATCCACTTCAGGGACTGTGCAATTCGACCTGCACAATTCCTCATTTAGCAACTTGTAACGTAAGCTCCTTGTTATGTGAAGCATTACCAGGGACCAGGAGCTGAAACTCAACACTCGAGAGCACGACTCAGTGGGTGGAACTCGATGCGCACGTTAGCAAATATTATATAAATTGAAATACAAATAATAAGAACTGACAAAGTAAGTTGGGTCACTGAGTGAGCGTCAGTGATGTTAGACACGTCACTTCCTGGGCGTCAAATGGGACAAAATACAGTGACATTGTGCTAGAATCTCGCCCCTAAGGCACTCCTGGCTTGATTCTATCTGCCCACGAGATGCTTAGTCGAATGGAAGCCTTACGAAGATGCAGGGAAGGGGAGAGAGAGAGAGAGAGAGAGAGAGAGAGAGAGAGAGAGAGAGAGAGAGAGAGAGAGAGAGAGAGAGAGAGAGAGAGAGAGAGAGAGAGAGAGAGAGAGAGAGAGAGAGAGAGAGATAATAATACGTATAATCCCGATTCATCACCTGATATGACCTGTGTTGCCTGGTTGTAAATATTAAGTGTCTTAGGGAAAGGAACAGATACCTGACCTGACCTGACGTAATCTGACCTGACCTGATGTAACCTGACCTCATCTTGACCTGATCTTGATCTGACCTGACGTGATATGAGTTACTATCTAAAGAACAACAGAGAAAAACAGTAATTGGTTGACAAAAAAAAAGCGGTCGAAAAAGCTGATGACGTAAACAACGCTCCTTGCTATCACTCACACATTCATATTTTTCTCATTCTCTCTCATTCTCACCCTCACTTCCATCACTCTCCCACTCTCGTTTCTCACTCTCATCTCTCTCACTATTCCCATTCTCGCTCTCCACCACTGCCACCTCTCTCTCTCAACTCTTTCACCCTCCTACACTTTTCCCTTCCTCCTTCTCCTTCTCTGCTCCCTCTCCCTTCCTGCTTCCTCTCCCTCCCTCCTCCCTCTCCCTCCCTCCTCCCTCTCCCTCCCTGCTCCCTCTTCCCTAATCTACTTGTATGAGAGGAGAGAGGCGGGGCAGCAGCAGCAGCAGCAGGGGTGGTGGCACCCACTGGGCCTCCGTCAGATCAATACTGACTTCTGCATCATCCTTCCCTGCCCTCCCTGCATCTGCTCTTCCTCTCTCTCTCTCTCTCTCTCTCTCTCTCTCTCTCTCTCTCTCTCTCTCTCTCTCTCTCTCTCTCTCTCTTCCTCCCAGTACCTTATTCTCCCTCTAACCCACTATCCCTTTCCTCCTCCTCCTCCTCCACTCCTTTCCTTACACTTAGTTTCTTTTGCATGGTTAGGTTAAGAGTACCTATCTGCATTTACAAGATAAAAGTCGTTATCTACCACAGTTCGTTCAACAGTCTTCCCAGACATTATCTTTATTACTTTATATAACTAGGAAGCACAAAAGTAGCACATAAGAGAAAGGAACTCACGACGACGTCTCGGTCCGACTTGGACCATTTACGAAGTTCCAGTCACGGTATTGTGCCTTTTTGTTATTTAAAGAACGAGATAAAGTGTGAGGCAGCTGTGGGACAGAGATTTGACTGGGCCAGTTGTATTTATTTCAGTAATATTGTTACTTTCTACGAGCATGTTCCAGCCACGAGTCATCCCTGGAATGATGCTCCAGCAACGAGTCATCCCTGGAATGATGTATCAGCCACTAGTCATCCCTGGAATGATGTTCCAGCCACGAGTCATTCCTGGGATGATGTTCCAGCCACGAGTCATTTCTGGAATGATGTTCCAGCCACGAGTCATCCCTGGAATGATGTTCCAGCCACGAGTCATTCCTGGAATGATGTTCCAGCAACGAGTCATCCCTGGAATGATGTTCCAGCCACGAGTCATTCCTGGAATGATGTTCCAGCCACGAGTCATTCCTGGAATGATGTTCCAGCCACGAGTCATCCCTGGAATGATGTTCCAGCCACGAGTCATTCCTGGAATGATGTTCCAGCCACGAGTCATTCCTGGAATGATGTTCCAGCAACGAGTCATCCCTAGAATGATGTTCCAGCCACGAGTCATTCCTGGAATGATGTTCCAGCCACGAGTCATCCCTGGAATGATGTTCCAGCCACGAGTCATTCCTGGAATGATGTTCCAGCCACGAGTCATTCCTGGAATGATGTTCCAGCCACGAGTCGTTCCTAGAATGATGTTCCAGCCATGAGTCATTCCTGGAATGATGTTCCAGCCACGAGTCATTCCTAGAATGATGTTCCAGCCACGAGTCATTCCTGGAATGATGTTCCAGCAACGAGTCATTCCTGGAATGATGTTCCAGCAACGAGTCATCCCTAGAATGATGTTCCAGCCACGAGTCATTCCTGGAATGATGTTCCAGCCACGAGTCATCCCTGGAATGATGTTCCAGCCACGAGTCATTCCTGGAATGATGTTCCAGCCACGAGTCATTCCTGGAATGATGTTCCAGCCACGAGTCGTTCCTAGAATGATGTTCCAGCCATGAGTCATTCCTGGAATGATGTTCCAGCCACGAGTCATTCCTGGAATGATGTTCCAGCCACGAATCATTCCTGGAATGACGTTCCAGCCACGAGTCATTCCTGGAATGATGTTCCAGCCACGAGTCATTCCTGGAATGATGTTCCAGCCACGAGTCATTCCTGGGATGATGTTCCAGCCAGGAGTCATTCCTGGAATGATGTTCCAGTGAGGAGTCATTCCTGGAATGATGTTCCAGCCACGAGTCATTCCTGGGATGATGTTCCAGCCAGGAGTCATTCCTGGAATGATGTTCCAGCCACGAGGCATTCCTGGGATGATGTTCCAGCCACGGATCATTCCTGGAATGATGTTCCAGCCACGAGTCATTCCTTGAATGATGTTACAGTCACGAATCATTCCTGGAATGACGTTCCAGCCACGAATCATTCCTGGAATGATGTTCCAGCAAGGAGTCATTCCTGGAATGATGTTCCAGCAAGGAGTCATTCCTGGAATGATGTTCCAGCCACGAGTCATTCCTGGAATGATGTTCCAACCATGAGTCATTCCTGGAATGATCTCAACTGAAGTTCTTGAGAAGGGTACAGCTGCACGTCCTGTGGTACAGCTGCTCGTCCTGTGGTACAGCTTCACGTCCTATGGTGCAGCTGCACCTCTTGAGGTAAAGGTGCGCTTCCTGTGGTACGGCCAGAGTGTAGCTTCTGTCTGCTGCATGTCTTGTGGTATAGAACCTTTATTCTAGCTGTCTGTACTTGAAGGGGAGCCAAGTGTGGTACCTTGGTGACATTGACCTTTTAAGGTCACCCACATCTCTCCGGTGTTGAAGTCCCTGCGGAAGAGATAGGTCCATCCAGTCCGGGTCCTTCCTGTCGCGAAGTCTTTTAGTGTCTCCCTTACTATCTCTCTCTCTCTTTCTTCCTCTTCCTCACTCTTCGTTTCGTCTTCCCCCTCACTCTCCCTCCCCTCTTTCCCTCTCTTTCAGTCTTCATATCTCTCCCCTTTCTGCAGTCTCCCTCTTCTCCCCTCTCTCACTCTCATTCTTTCTTCCTTTCTCATTCTCTGTCTCTCTCTTTTTT
>NC_091338.1:14874024-14894024 GCF_038502225.1 Cherax quadricarinatus
CCCCTGCAACCACAAATAGGTGAGTACACACACACATACAAGAACAACAGCAACAATACAGCATAGACAATAGTTGCAACAACAGCAGCAACAGCAAAAACAGGAACAGCCGAGGCGATAACAGTAAAAAAAAGCAACAGCAACAGGAACCACAATAACAGCCTTGTTAGCAACAAAGACGAAGATAACAGCTGCAACAACAGTAGCAAGAGAAACAACAGCAGCGTCGATAATGACAATTGCAAAATAAAAGACCACAGCAACAATATCGGCTACAACAACAACAACAGTACCAGCTGCACTAGAAGCAACAGAAGGATAACTATTACATCAACAGCAACAAATGCAGGAAGAACAGCAGCATCAAAAGCAGCAATACAGGAGTGACAGCAGCAACAACAGCAGAAGCAGCAGCAACAACAGAAAGAACAACAGAGGCATCGTAGCAGCAGCACTAGGAACATCAGCTGTTTCAATGGCAGCAACAAGAACAGCAGCAGCATGAATAGCAGAAACAGCAGTAGGAACAGTAACAACAGCAACAGCAACGGCAGGAACAACAGAGTCAATAACAGCAGGAACAGCAGTAGCAGCAATAGCAGCAGAAGCAACAGAACCATCAGTAACAGCAAGATCAACAGCAGGAATAACATCAGCATTAATAGCAGCAGGAATAACAGTATCATCAGTAACAGTACAAACAGCAGCAACAGCATCATAAATAACAGCAGCATCAGTAACAGAAGCAACAGCAAGCAGCAACAACAGCTGCAGCTGCTGCAGCAAATGCTACAACAGCAACTGATACAGCAGTAAGTGCTACAACAGCAACTGTTACAGCAGCATCTGCTACAGTAGCATCTGCTACAGCAGCAACAACAGCAGCAGCAACAACAGCAGCAGCAATAATAGCAGCAACAACAACAACAGCAGCAGCAATAATAGCAGCAACAACAACAACAGCAGCAGCAGCAACAATAGCAGCAACAACAACAACAATAGCAGCAACAACAACAGCAGCAGCAGCAGCCTCGTCTCCCCAGCATGATGCAGAGGAGGTCAGGTATTGATCTGACGAAGGTCCTGCCCAGCCCGGCACGCAGATGGTGGTCAGGTAATAACATCAACAGCAGCAGCAACAGCAACAACAGCAGCAACCACAATAGTGCAATCAGCAGGCACAGCCGCAATAAAAGCAGCACAGCAGCTATGCAACAGCAGCAACAACAACAGCCATAGAGCAGCATCAGAAGCAGCATCAGCAACAATGCAGCAGTAGCAGCAGTCACAGCAGAAAAAGCAGTAGAAGCAGAAACAGCAACAGCAGCAAATATGTTATTATTGCCAGCAACAGCAGCAGCAACTACAACATCATTACCAGCAGTAGCAACAGCAACACTAGCAACAACAACAATCGCAGTGGTAACACCATTAGTAGCAGCTTCATTAGCAGCAACAACAGTTGCAGAATAAACTAGAACAGCAAAAGTAACAACATCAGGAGCAGCAATGGTAGGAAAAGTGACAGCAACAGCAGCATCAGTAAGGAAAGCAGCAATAACAGTAACAGCAGCAGCAGGAGCAGGAATAACAACTGAGGAAACAGCAGCAGTACCAGCAGCAACAGCAACAGTAAAAACAAAAGCAGCAGCAGCAGCAGCCTCGTCTCCCCACCATGATGCAGAGGAGGTCAGGTATTGATCTGACGAAGGTCCAGAGCAGCCAGGCACGCAGATGGTGGCCACAGCAGCAGCAGCAACATCATCAACAACAACAACAACAACAACAACAACAACAACAACAACAACAACAACAACAACAACAACAACAACAACAACAACAGAAGCAGCAGCAACAACAACAACAACAACAACAACAACAACAACAACAACAACAACAACAACAACAACAGAAGCAGCAGCAGCAGCAGCAGCAGCAGCAACAACAACAACAACAACAACAACAACAACAACAACAACAACAACAGAAGCAGCAGCAGCAGCAGCAGCAACAACAACAACAACAACAACAACAACAACAACAACAACAGAAGCAGCAGCAACAGCAACAGCAGCAGCAGCAGCAGCAACAACAACAACAACAACAACAACAACAACAACAACAACAACAACAGAAGCAGCAGCAACAGCAACAGCAGCAGCAGCAGCAGCAACAACAACAACAACAACAACAACAACAACAACAACAACAACAACAACAACAACAACAACAACAACAGAAGCAGCAGCAACAGCAACAGCAGCAGCAGCAGCAGCAACAACAACAACAACAACAACAACAACAACAACAACAACAACAACAACAACAACAACAACAACAACAACAACAACAGAAGCAGCAGCAGCAGCAGCAGCAACAACAACAACAACAGTTGCAACAACAGTTGCAACAACAGCAATCAAAATATTGCTCAGGAGAGGCAAAAAGAAGAAAAATAAGATGAAGAAAGAGGATGATAATGATGATGAGCAGCATGAAAAGTAAGACCAAGAGGAAGACGAGGAGGAAGAAGAGGAGGAGAAGGAGGACAAGAAGGAGTATAAGGAGGAGGAGGAGCAGGAGGAGGACGAGGAGGAGAAGGAGGACGAGGAGGAAGAGGAGGTAGGTGGGAGTGGAAGGAGTGCCAGGTAACCATGGCACCAGGGGCCACGCCCAAGACCTCCCCCAGCACGGCACAGTGCCTAGGAGATGCCACTGGCATGGCTCTCTCTGCTGCCTGCTGCCATCTTTATCTCCAATCTTCTCTTCCATTTTCTCTCTCATTTGGCCTCTTACCCCCCACCCCACCCCCAACTCCGAGGCTGGGAAATGCTTTTCCCCATCCCTCGAGGCTAGAAGATCCCTTTCTCCCCTCCCCAAGACGGAGAGGTCCCACTCTTCCCTCTCCCGATGTTGCTTGGTCCCTCCCTTCCTCTCTCCCCTCCTCCTAAGGTTGGAAAGTCTCCCTCTTCCCCTCCCCGAGGTTGAGAGGTCTCTCGGGAGGTCACCTGTTCAGGTGAACACTGAAGCAGGTCCACTATACTTCCTCCTCCCCTCAGTCCTCCCCTCGATCCTCCCCTCAGAGACTCTCGTGACTAAGGAGGGTGAGTCTGTGGAGCCCCACCTCCCCCTCCCACACTGAGGGAAGCAGGCTGCTTTTCCCCCAACACAGAGAGGAACCACTCACCCTCCCCCACATTGAGGGGACTCGGCCTTCCTCTTCCCCACACTGAGGGGAATCAGCCTCTCTCTTCCCCTTACTAAGGGAAGCACATCCTCCAGTTCCTCTCCTTTATCCCTCCTTTACCACAATATGTGGTAAAGGAGTCAATATATTAGAAACAACATCAACATCCCTGACCACCAGCACAACAACTTCCAACACAACACAGACCGGGCAGCGGGGGCGTTGACCCCTGGAACACCCTCCAGATATACTCCAGGTATAACAGTGGTTCGCATCCTCTTCACCACCAAGGACCCTCTTTTATTTCAATTAATTTTCCCAGGGACTCCAGGTTTTTGAAAAGTCTGTCTACTCAAGAAGGCGACTTTATTAACTAACAACAAACTTGTTTTCCGGGTTTTATCTCTCAGTTGAAAGACATACGTAACTGTGTTTGTAATTAAATAAATGACGGTATTACAAAATTTAAGTGTTTAATGAGATTGTTGATGATGCAATGAAATTTTGAACATAGCTCACGGACCCCCAGTACTACCTTTGTGGACCCCCAGTACTACCTTTGTGGACCCCCAGTACTACCTTTGTGGACCCCCAGTACTACCTTTGTGGACCCCCAGTACTACCTTTGTGGACCCCTAGTGCTACCTTTGTGGACCTCAGGCAGGAACGGATCTACTATGAAACTAATAAAGCTTAAGCTTGAGGGGCCCCTATTCCCGGAGGGGCCCCAGAAGCCACTTTAGTCCACATTGTTTAAAAATTTTGGGTCTACTGTATGAGAAGGGCTTTTTAAAAATAATAATTTTAATAATATAATATAGTTCAGTACAAACAGTCAAAAAAAAAAAAGATTATTAAATTATGATGTAGGGGAGTCATTGTTGGTTATGAAGGTGACACTCATAACAATAAAAGCCTCAGGGACCCAAAAATGTAGGTCCAACACTGACACCAGAGGTCTGCGGACCACAGGCTGGGAACGGCAGGTTTATACAAACACATCGTTATCACAGCGACAAACTATCACAACAACTGGATAACAGTAGCTAGAGCTCACCTAGGAAGCAGAAGCGAGGGTGAACCACTCACGTACGTCATGGACCTCTGCATGAGAACATACGAAGGTTGGCAGATATGGAAACTGCAAAACAGTTGACTTCGTCAATATCTCAAAGCAAACAGTTGAGTGCAGCGACATCAAAGAGCGATTATATGTGCAGTATTGGGAACAGTTCCTGCTAGGCATCAACCATGCGACTTCTGATGCCCAATTGTTGTCTAAAATCAGGAGTATATATCAGAATGAAACACACCTCTGCTTGAACATTACTTACCCACGATGTATTCACACATGCTACTTGACCATTAAGCAAATATTTCAAGAATGCTGGCTTGACCCCCGAGCATTCACCTTCACTTGGGAAACAAACAGTAATATGAACAGGAAGCTCATTAATGTCTGTGAGAACACAGGCTTAGATAACAACGAGTACGTAACACCCATAGAGCTTCAAACTAAATTAAAAAATATGTTTAAACTGCTTCACATGGGTAAGACTTCCCAAGGAGTCACCCAGCAACTCTCTCCCTCCTAGACTCACGAAATCGTAATGACAAGATTTCAAACAAATCACGGAACGGGTGGAGTTTGAACCCATGGTGAGTGAATTCTAAAACTCACTGGCCCAGTGAGTTTTACCACCAACTAGCCATAGGTTCCATCCGTTCCTTGAATTGTGTAGGTTCAGGTGTGGGACTGTCCTGCCTGACCGCTGGACACACTCGTACTACTCGCTCCAACACGTAACTCTCACAAATCAAGAGCCGTCTCGTCAACATTCTGCATGTGTAAAACATGCAGTTGAATGAAAACTCTTAGCCTTTCGTGCTGCAATCAACACATCATGAGTTTGCAATGTTGCAGAAAAGAGGAGGAGGTCGAAACAATACGATCACAGGGAACGCCTTTGCTCCAGCGTAGGCGTTCCCTGTGATCGTATTTGTATGGACCTCATCTTCTCTGCAACATTCAAACTCCTTATGATGTGTTGATTGCAACACGGAAGGCCTAGAGCTATTATTCAACTCCCCCCCCCTCCGTGGTTGTTTTGTATCTTGTATCCCTTGTTCGCGATATTTGCATAATCCTGCAAGTCAAAAGCCCATGAGGCAATTGTCCTTAACATGCTTAATATCCAAATATAACATTAACTCTCTCTCCCAGTCTCTGTGGGCTTATACCTGGGAGAAGCAAACTGTCACTACTAAAGCCTCCCAGCTTAGGCTGGCACAACTGAAATCTTCCACCTCAGGCTGACACTACTAAAGTCTCCCAGCTCAGGCTGACACTACTAAGGTCTCCCAGCTTAGGCTGACACAACTGAAGTCTTCCAGTTCAGGATGACACTACTGAAGTCTCCCAGTTCAGGCTGACACTACTAAAGTCTTCCAGCTCAGGCTGACACTGGTGAAGTCTCCCAGCTCAGGTTGACACTACTGAAGTCTCCCAGTTCAGGCTGACACTACTAAAGTCTTCCAGCTCAGGCTGACACTACTAAAGTCTTCCAGCTCAGGTTGACAAATTTTAGCACCCTGTATGAGCACCATCCTGTGTGATGGACTATGTGTAACTATCATATAGAATAATGTAGCAGCACACTGTGGGTGGTCCCACTGTGTAACTATCATACAGAATAGTGTAACAGCACACTGTGGGCCTTGCCACTGTGTAACTATCATACAGAATAGTGTAGCAGTATACAGCATTCCGTACACTGTGTACGTTAGGACCATATAGGAGTATGCAGCACAAGTTTGGAATCCTCACCTAGCTAAGCATGTGAGGAAACTAGAGAAAGTGCAAAGGTTTGCAACAAGACTAGTCCCGGAGCTAAGGGGTATGTCTTACGAGAAGAGGCTAAGGGAAATTGACTTGACGACATTGGAAGAGAGGAGAGATGGGGGATATGACAATGACATGTAAAATACTGAGAGGAATCGACAAGATGGACAGAGACAGGATGTTCCAGAGATGGGACACAGAAACAAAGGGTCACAGTTGGAAGTTAAAGACTAAGATGAATCACAGGGACATTAGCAAGTATTTCCTCAGTCACAGAGTTGTCAGTAAGTGAAATAGTCTGGGAAGTGATGTAATGTAGGCAGGATCCATACATAGCTTTAAGAAGAGGTATGATAAAGCGCAAGAAAGAATCAGCTCGAACTAGGATCCTGCAGGAGAAAGCACGACTGAGGGACTAACCAGAGTACCGGAGAGTGTACCTCAATCGCGACAGAACACATTAAGAAAGGATGATACTGAAAGAGAGGGTACAAAGACGAGAGAAGGAACGAGAGGCAATGATGAAGATGAGCAGGACCCAGACCAGGAGGAAGGGCAAACACCCCCCCCCCAGAAGCTCCCACAGAAGGACTCCAACTGCGACAACCCCAAAGCAACTGAACAATCTAAACCAAAATCCACACACTGTTCTCTCTGCCCCCAACCCCTACATCACAAGCCTCACTCCTACAGCTGCCCCCTTCGGGCACTCTGACCCCACCCTCCCCTCATCACAAACCCCACCCACACCACAAGACCCCATAGGCCCCCACCAGGGCTCCCACTCCTCCAACCCCAATATCCTCCCAAGACCACAGTGATAGAAAAGAAGCTGAAGGTTTGTTACACGAATGCAGACGGAATAACGAATAAATATGAGGAGTGGCACGAAAAAATCAATGAGAAATCCCCAGACATCATAGCAGTCACAGAAACGAAACTCACTGAGACAATAACAGATGCAATCTCCCCCCTGGGATATCAGATCCTGAGGAAAGATAGGAGTAGAGGGGGAGGAGGGGTTGCACTGCTCATAAAAAACCGATGGGGATTTGAGGAAATGGAAGGCATGGGCGAGATTGGAGAAAGGGACTACATAGTAGGTACAATTAAGTCTGAGGAACATAAAGTAGTCATTGGAGTGATGTATAACCCACCACAGAACTGCAGGAGGCCAAGAGAGGAATACGAAGGGAACGACAGGGCAATGGTGGACACACTGGCTGAGGTGGCAAGAAGAGCTCACTCAAGCAGAGCCAAGTTACTGGTTATGGGCGATTTCAACCACAGGGAGATTGACTGGGAAAACTTGGAGTCACATGAGGGTCCCGAAACGTGGACAGCCAAGATGATGGATGTGGTACTGGAAAACCTCATGCATCAACATGTCAGGGACACTACCAGAGAGAGAGGGGAGGATGAACCAGCAAGGTTGGACCTTGAGTTCACCCTGAACAGTGTTTCAGACATTGAGGACATCACTTATAAGAGGCCCCTTGGAGCTAGTGATCACGTGGTTCTGAGTTTTGACTATTTAGTAGAGTTACAAGTAGAGAGGGTAACAGGAATTGAATGGGAAAAGCCAAACTATAAAAGGACTACACAGGTATGAGGAACTTTCTGCAGGAGGTTCAATGGGACAGAGAACTGGTAGGAAAGTCAGTAAACGAGATGATGGAATATGTAACAACAAAATGCAAGGTGGCAGAGGGAAGGTTTGTTCCCAAGGGCAATAAAAATAATGGGAAGACCAAAGTGAGTCCTTGGTTTACCCGAAGGTGTAGAGAGGCAAAAACTAAGTCCACCAGAGAATGGAAAAGTTACAGGAGGCAAAGGACCCAGGAAAATAAAGAGATTAGTCGAAGAGCCAGAAACGAGTATGCACAGATAAGGATGGAGGCCCAGCGACAGTAGGAAATCGACATAGCATCGAAAATCAAGTCTGACCCGAAACTGCTGTATAGCCACATTAGGAGGAAAACAACAGTCAAAGACCAGGTGATCAGGCTGAGGAAAGAAGGTGGGGAATTCACAAGAAACGATCATGAGGTATGTGAGGAACTCGACATGAGATTTAAGGAAGTATTTACAGTGGAGACAGGAAGGCCTCTGGGAGGACAGAACAGAAGGGGACGCCAACAAGGATTATACCAACAAGTGTTAGATGACATACACACAACTGAGGAGGAGGTGAAGAAGCTGTTAAGGGACCTTGATACCTCAAAGGCAATGAGACCAGACAACATCTCCCTGTGGGTCCTTAGAGAGGGAGCAGAAATGCTGGGTGTGCCACTAACTACAATCTTCAACACATCCCTTGAAACTGAGCAACTACCTGAGGTATGGAAGGTGGCAAATGTAGTCCCCATTTTTAAAAAAGGAGACAGAAAAGAGGCACTAAATTATAGACCAGTGTCACTGACGTGTTCAGTATGCAAAGTGATGGAGAAGATTATCAGGAGGAGAGGGGTGGAGCACCTGAAACTGAACAAGAATATAAATGCCAACCAGCACGGATTTATGGAAGGCAAATCCTGTGTCACAAACCTTCTGGAGTTTTATGATAAAGTAACAGAAGTAAGACATGACAAAGAGGGGTGGGTTGATTGCATCTTCTTGGACTGCAAGAAGGCCTTCGACACAGTTCCTCACGAGAGATTAGGGCAGAAGCTAGAGGATCAGGTGCGTATAACAGGAAGGACAGTGCAATGGATCAGAGAGTACCTGACAGAGAGGCAACAACGAGTCATGGTACGTGATGAGGTATCAGAGTGGGCACCTGTGACGAGCGGGGTCCCATAGGGGTCGGTCCTAGGACCAGTCCTATTTTTGGTATATGTGAATGACATGATGGAAGGGTTAACATAAGAACATAAGAAAGAAGGAACACTGCAACAGGCCTACTGGCCTATGCGAGGCAGGTCCAATTCTCCCACCGGCTTAAGCCAATGCCTTAACCTAGTGAGGTCAGACACGTCACTTAAGGGAGGAGCACTGCATCCGACCTAGTAGCACAAGCTAGTCAGGTCCAACTCACACCCACCCACACCCACTCATGCATTTGTCCAACCTATTTTTAAAACTACACATCTTAGTGTCTATGACGGTACTCGGGAGTTTGTTTCATTCATCCACAACTCTATTACCAAACCAGTGCTTTCCTATATCCTTCCTGAATATGAATTTTTCCAATTTAAAGCCATTGCTGCGAGTCCTGTCTATGTTAGATATTTTTAGCACGCTATTTACATCCCCTGTATTAATTCCTATTTTCCACTTATACACCTCAATCATATCCCCCCTAATTCTACACCTTTCTAGAGAGTGCAGATTCAGGGTTCTCAGTCTATCCTCATAGGGAAGATTTCTGATACATGGGATCAACTTTGTCATCCTCCTTTATAGGATTTCCAGTGCATTTATATCCATTCTGTAATACGGTGACCAAAACTGTGCGGCATAATCTATATGAGGCCAAACCAAGGATATACAGAGTTGAAGAACAACCTGAGGACTTCTATTAGACTCAGAAGTGTCCCTGTTCGCAGATGATGTGAAGTTAATGATAAGAATCAAATCAGATGAGGATCAAGGAGGACTTCAAAGAGACCTGGACAGGCTGGACACCTGGTCCAGCAACTGGCTTCTCGAATTTAACCCTGCCGAATACAAAGTCATGAAGATCGGGGAAGGGCAAAGAAGACCGCAGACGGAGTATAGGCTAGGTGGCCAAAGACTGCAAACCTCGCTCAAGGAGAAAGATCTTGGGGTGAGTATAACACCGAGCACGTCTCCGGAAGCACAAGTCAACCAGATAACTGCTGCAGCATATGGGCGCCTGGCAAACCTGAGAACAGCGTTCCGATACCTTAGTAAGGAATCGTTCAAGACACTGTACACCGTGTACGTCAGGCCCATACTAGAGTATGCAACACCTGTTTGGAACCCACACTTGATCAAGCACGTCAAGAAATTAGAGAAAGTGCAAACGTTTGCGACTAGGTTAATTCCAAAGCTAAGGGTAATGCCCTACGAAGAAAGGCTTAGGGAATTCGGCCTGACGACACTAGAGGACAGGAGGGTCAGGGGAGACATGATAACGACATACAAAATACTGCGTGGAATAGACAAGGTGGACAGAGACAGGATGTTCCAGGGAGGGGACACAGAAACAAGGGGTCACAACTGGAAGTTGAAGACTCAGATGAGTCAAAGGGACGTTAGGAAGCATTTCTTCAGTCATAGAGTCGTCAGGAAGTGGAATAGCGTAGCAAGTGAGGTAGTGGAGGCAGGAACCATACATAGCTCTAAGATGAGGTATGATAAAGCTCATGGAGCAGGGAGAGAGAGGACCTAGTAGCACTCAGTGAAGAGGCGGGCCAGGAGCTGAGTCTCGACCCCTGCAACCACAATTAGGTGAGTACACACACACACACTATGGGATGTTTCGTCTCCTACCGTCAGATGAACCTTCTTCATCCCTCCGCCCCTGCTGAGAGTATGGGCGTGGGGTGAGGACTCCTGCTGAGAGTATGGGCGTGGGGTGAGGACTCCTGCTGAGAGTGTGGTCGTGGGGTGAGGACTCCTGTTGGGAGTGTGGTCGTGGGGTGAGGACCCCTGCTGAGAGTGTGGTCGTGGGGTGAGGACCCCCTGTTAAGAGTGTGGGCGTGGGTTGAGGACCCCTGCTGATAGTGTGGGCGTGGGGGTGAGGATTCCTGCTGAGAGTATGGGCGTGGGGTGAGGACTCTTGCTGAGAGTGTGGGTGTGGGGTGAAGACCTTGCTGAGAGTGTGGGCGTGGGGTGAGGACCCCTGCTGAGGGTGTGGGCGTGGGTGAAGCCCCACGTTGCTGTAATCTGCGAGGCTGCATCAGCTCAGTCGTAAGGTGGACCAGGTCACAGGTCTTGAGGTGGACCAAATCACAGGTCTTGAAGTAGACCAGGTCACTGGTCTTGAGGTGGACCAAATCACAGGTCTTGAAGTGAACCAGGTCACAGATTTTGAGTTGGACCAGGTCACAAACTCACCAAGATGCCAGAGATGAGTGCCAGTCAGTTCCATTGAGTGATACCACTCCCTCCTACTCTTCCTCCTTCTCCTCTTCCTCCTCTTCTCCCTCCTCCTCCTTCTCTTCCTCCTCCTCTTCCCCCTTCTCCATCTTCCCCCCTCGTAGAAGCCATACTGGGGAGACACCATCTTAGGTGAGGGGAGCATGAGGGGATTTGTACGAGAGCAAACGTGAGAGAAGCCAAAATGGGTGGAGAGAGAGAGAAAAAAAAAGAGGGAGGGAGGAAGGAAGGGGTAGTGGGGTGACAGAGGGGAAGTAGAGAGGGAGAAAATAAAGAAAGATAATTTTTTTTATTTTGTGGTGATGTTGCTATAAGTAGAAGAGTCTAAAAGTTATTTTACAGCTCTATACATCACTAGTAAGACCTCACTTAGACTGTGCTGCTCTATACATCACTAGTAAGACCTCACTTAGACTGTGCTGCTCTATACATCACTAGTAAGACCTCACTTAGACTGTGCTGCTCTATACATCACTAGTAAGACCTCACTTAGACTGTGCTGCTCTATACATCACTAGTAAGACCTCACTTAGACTGTGCTGCTCTATACATCACTAGTAAAACTTCACTTAGACTGTGCTGCTCAGTTTTGTTCTCCATACTACAGAAAGGATATAAATATAAATATATCGAAGAACATACAGAGAAGGACGAGTGGTACTAATTACTTAAATTATGATACAAATATGATGAGACAGTATATGCTTCTAATAATGATGAGAGTTGCTGGAAGACTGGAAGAAGAAGATGGACACAACTGGAAGAAGAAGATGGACACAACTGGAAGAAGAAGATGGACACAACTGGAAGAAGAAGATGGACACAACTGGAAGAAGAAGATGGACACAACTGGAAGAAGAAGATGGACACAACTGGAAGAAGAAGATGGACACAACTGGAAGAAGAAGATGGACACAACTGGAAGAAGAAGATGGACACAACTGGAAGAAGAAACAGCAAGGTTCAGATTCTGTTTGACATAATGTATTGTTGATGAGATCATATTAAACAATAGTTGTGAAGCGACTGACAGGTTGAGGACCTTTAGAATGTTCAGGCAGTGAGTTCCAGATTTTAGGGCCTTTTATGCGCCTTGAGGTTTTACAGAGGTTGAGTGGGACACGCGGGATGTTAAAAAGGTTTTTGTGTCATGTCTTACACCAGTGAGTTTGTTACCGGTTAGCAGGACTTGAGTCCTGGAGGTGAGGAGTACAGTGCCTGCACTTTGAAGGAGGGAGTACAGTACCTGCACTCTGAAGGAGGGAGTACAGTGCCTGCACTCTGAAGGAGGGAGTACAGTGCCTGCACTATGAAGGAGGGAGTACAGTGCCTGCACTATGAAGGAGGGAGTACAGTGCCTGCACTCTGACGAAGGGAGTACAACACCTGCACTCTGAAGGAGGGAGTACAGTGCCTGCACTCTGAAGAAGGGGAGTACAGTACCTGCACTTTGAAGGAGGGAGTACAGTGCCTGCACTTTGAAGGAGGGAGTACAGTACCTGCACTTTGAAGGAGGGAGTACAGTGCCTGCAATCTGAAGGAGGGAGTACAGTGCCTGCACTCTGAAGGAGGGAGTACAGTGCCTGCACTCTGAAGGAGGGAGTACAGTGCCTGCACTCTGAAGGAGGGAGTACAGTGCCTGCACTCTGAAGGAGGGAGTACAGTGCCTGCACTCTGAAGGAGGGAGTACAGTACCTGCACTCTGAAGGAGGGAGTACAGTGCCTGCACTCTGAAGGAGGGAGTACAGTGCCTGCACTCTGAAGGAGGGAGTACAGTGCCTGCACTCTGAAGGAGGGAGTACAGTACCTGCACTCTGAAGGAGGAAGTACAGTACCTGCACTCTGAAGGAGGGAGTACAGTACCTGCACTCTGAAGGAGGGAGTACAGTGCCTGCACTCTGAAGGAGGGAGTACAGTGCCTGCACTCTTAAGGAGGAAGTACAGTGCCTCCACTCTGAAGGAGGAACGTGAATATTTACAATTTTCAACTCTAGTATCGGCACACCTCTGACAAGACGATGATGAACTGAGTGATGGTTAAAATGTTTCCTCTTTTTGGGCCACCTTAGGTCGGTGGAAGACGACCAGTGTGTTGAAAAAATATAGCATGTACAGTAATATCAGTGAATATTATGGCTACCGAGTAAATTTAAGCTTCTGAAGAGTGGATCAGTGGATCAGTGTGTAGTCTGGTACTAGACTGACTGATCGCTCGTGCAGCCACTTTTTGTGGCGTTATTATTGATTTTAAGAGATTTGATGTAGTAGATCCCTAGGTATAAATACCATAGTTAATGGTAGATTAAAGAGTATTACAGTGTGAGTGTTGCTGTTTGAAATACACAGCAAGACATGCAAAACAACCACGGAGGGGGGGGGGGGAGTTGATGTCTTGTATCGCTGAGGTGTCACAGTAAGACATCTTAGAAAGGAGAGAGGATGACAGCTGATTTTAACACTTGTGCTATGTGCTAGGTGTCAGCATTGAACTTCAAGTTGCAGTCAAGGACCTAAGAATTTTTCCTCGACTTGTCTTACAGTGGGACAATTATTAATCATTATATTTAGCTGAACATTTGCAGCTCTGATCCCATAAATCATGTAGAATATCTTACCGATGATAAGAGTGAATTTATTAACAGTTATCCAGGGAGATATGTCTAAGGTGAGGGGAAGGCAGATGATGGTAGGGGTAGATGAGGGGAGAACTCTTGGTGGTAGGGGTAGATGAAGGGAGAACTCTTGGTGGTAGGGGTAGATGAAGGGAGAACTCTTGGTGGTAGGGGTAGATGAAGGGAGAACTCTTGGTGGTAGGGGTAGATGAAGGGAGAACTCTTGGTGGTATGGGTAGATGAGGGAATAACTCGTGGTGGTAGGGGTAGATGAGGGGAGAACTCTTGGTTGTAGGGGTAGATGAGGGGAGAACTCTTGGTGGTAGGGGTAGATGAGGGGAGAACTCTTGGTGGTAGGGGTAGATGAGGGGAGAACTCTTGGTTGTAGGGGTAGATGAGGGGAGAACTCTTGGTTGTAGGGGTAGATGAGGGGAGAACTCTTGGTGGTAGGGGTAGATGAGGGGAGAACTCTTGGTTGTAGGGGTAGATGAGGGGAGAACTCTTGGTTGTAGGGGTAGATGAGGGGAGAACTCTTGGTTGTAGGGGTAGATGAGGGGAGAACTCTTGGTGGTAGGGGTAGATGAGGGGAGAACTCTTGGTTGTAGGGGTAGATGAGGGGAGAACTCTTGGTGGTAGGGGTAGATGAGGGGAGAACTCTTGGTGGTAGGGATAGATGAGGGAATAACTCGTGGTGGTAGGGGTAGATGAGGGGAGAACTCTTGGTGGTAGGGGTAGATGAGGGGAGAACTCGTGGTGGTAGGGGTAGATGAGGGGAGAACTCTTGGTGGTAGGGGTAGATGAGGGAATAACTCGTGGTGGTAGGGATAGATGAGGGGAGAACTCGTGGTGGTAGGGGTAGATGAGGGGAGAACTCGTGGTGGTAGGGGTAGATGAGGGAAGAACTCGTGGTGGTAGGGGTAGATGAGGGGAGAACTCTTGGTGGTAGGGGTAGATGAGGGGAGAACTCTTGGTGGTAGGGGTAGATGAAGGGAGAACTCTTGGTGGTATGGGTAGATGAGGGGAGAACTCTTGGTGGTAGGGGTAGATGAGGGAATAACTCGTGGTGGTAGGGGTAGATGAGAGGAGAACTCTTGGTTGTAGGGGTAGATGAGGGGAGAACTCTTGGTGGTAGGGGTAGATGAGGGGAGAACTCTTGGTGGTAGGGGTAGATGAGGGAATAACTCGTGGTGGTAGGGGTAGATGAGGGGAGAACTCTTGGTTGTAGGGGTAGATGAGGGGAGAACTCTTGGTGGTAGGGGTAGATGAGGGGAGAACTCTTGGTGGTAGGGATAGATGAGGGAATAACTCGTGGTGGTAGGGGTAGATGAGGGGAGAACTCTTGGTGGTAGGGGTAGATGAGGGAATAACTCGTGGTGGTAGGGATAGATGAGGGGAGAACTCGTGGTGGTAGGGGTAGATGAGGGGAGAACTCGTGGTGGTAGGGGTAGATGAGGGAAGAACTCGTGGTGGTAGGGGTAGATGAGGGGAGAACTCTTGGTGGTAGGGGTAGATGAGGGAATAACTCGTGGTGGTAGGGGTAGATGAGGGGAGAACTCGTGGTGGTAGGGGTAGATGAGGGGAGAACTCGTGGTGGTAGGGGTAGATGAGGGAAGAACTCGTGGTGGTAGGGATAGATGAGGGGAGAACTCGTGGTGGTAGGGGTAGATGAGGGGAGAACTCGTGGTGGTAGGGGTAGATGAGGGGAGAACTCGTGGTGGTAGGGATAGATGAGGGGAGAACTCGTGGTGGTAGGGGTAGATGAGAGGAGAACTCGTGGTGGTAGGGGTAGATGAGGGGAGAACTCGTGGTGGTAGGGATAGATGAGGGGAGAACTCGTGGTGGTAGGGGTAGATGAGGGGAGAACTCGTGGTGGTAGGGGTAGATGAGGGGAGAACTCTTGGTGGTAGGGATAGATGAGGGGAGAACTCGTGGTGGTAGGGGTAGATGAGGGGAGAACTCGTGGTGGTAGGGGTAGATAAGGGGAGAACTCGTGGTGATAGGGGTAGATAAGGGGAGAACTCTTGGTGGTAGGGGTAGATGAGGGGAGAACTCGTGGTGGACTCAGTCACAGTGATCAATCACAGCAAGAAACAACGTAGAAGAGGAAACTCAGCAGTGTGTTCTGTCATGCAGGGTGTGTGGCTCCTGGTGTGAGGAAGGCAGGGGTAGTGTGGGGGAGTTTGAAACAGAATGTGGGGGTTGGGGGTTGGGGGCTGGAGGGTGAGGGTTGTGGAGGTAGTCATGCACAACGCAACACACACATCATAATGGAGTAAGCTTCAACAGGTAACCTCGCGTCTTCACAGAAATTAATAAACACAAAGTGACCAACACAACTTAAATGAAACATTACTGTAGATAATCACAGCTCAGGAACCTCGATAATATATATATACATACATATATATATATATATATATATATATATATATATATATATATATATATATATATATATATATATATATATATATATATGTATATATATATATATATATATATATATATATATATATATATATATATATATATATATATATATATATATATATATATATATATATATATATATATATATATATATATATGGATTTGGAAAAGGCGTATGATAGGGTGGATAGGGGAAACAATGTGGCAGATGTTGCAAAAGTATGGAATAATAATAGGAGGTAGGTTACTGAAAGCAGTGAAGAACTTTTACAAGGATAGGGAGGCTCAGGTTAGAGTCTGTAGGAGAGAGGGAGATTATTTCCCAGCAAAAGTAGACCTTAGATAAGGATGTGTGATGTCACCATGATTGTTTAATTTATTTATAGATGGGGTTGTAAGAGAAGCGAATGATCGGGTGCTGGCAAGAGGTGTGGAGTTAAAAGATAATCTAACACAAAGTAGAAGTTGTCACAGTTGCTCTTTGCTGATGACACTGTGCTTTTGGGAGATTCCAAAGAGAAGTTGCAGAGGTTGGTGGATGAGTTTGGTAGGGTATGTAAAAGAACGAAATTGAAAGTGATTATAGGAAAGAGTAAAGTTATGAGGATAAAAAATTTAGGTAACGAAAGATTGGATATCAGATTGGAGGGAGAAAGTATGGAGGAGGTGAATGTATTCAGATATTTAGGAGTGGACATGTCAGCAGATGGGTCTATGAAGGATGAGATGAATCATAGAACTGACGAGAGAAAAAAGGTGAGTGGTGTACTGAGGAGTCTGTGGAGACAAAGAACTTTATCCAAGGAAGCAAAGAGGGGAATGTTTGAAAGTATAATTATACCAACGCTCTTATATGGGTATGAAACATGGGTGGTGAAAGCGGCCACAAGGAGAAGGCTGGAGGCAGTGGAGATGCCATGTCTGAAGACATTGTGTGGTGTGAATGTAATGCAGAGAATCCGTAGTTTGGAAATTAGGAGGAGGTGCAGGATTACCAAAACTATTATCCAGAGAGCTGAGGAGGGGTTCCTGAGGTGGTTCGGATATGTAGAGAGGATGGAACGAAATCGAATGACTTCGAGAGTGTATAAATCTCCAGTGGAGGGAAGACATGGTAGGAGTCGACCTAGGAAAGGTTGGAGGGAGGGGTAAAGAAGGTTTTGTGTGCGAGGGGCTTGAACTTCCAGCAAGCATGCGTGAGCGTGTTAGATAGAAGCAGATGGAGACAAATGATTTTTAGAACTTGACGAGCTGTTGGAGTGTAAGCAAGGTAACATTTATGAAGGGATTCAAGGAAACCGGCAGGCCGGACTTGAGTCCTGGAGATGGGAAGTACAGCGTCTGCACTCTGAAGGAGGGGTGTTAATGTTGCAGTGTTATAACTGTAGTGTAAGCGCGCCTCTGGCAAGACAGTGGTGGAGTGAATGATGATGAAAGTTTTTCTTTTTCGGGCCACCCTGCCTTGGTGGGAAACGGCCGAGGTGTTAATATATATATATATATATATATATATATATATATATATATATATATATATATATATATATATATATATATATATATATATATTTATTTATTTATTTATATATATATATATATATATATATATATATATATATATATATATATATATATATATATATATATATATATATATATATATATATATATATATATATATATATATATATATATATATATATATATATATATATATATATATATATATATGCAGAACAACCTCTGTGAAAAAGTAGTGAAATTCCAAGCGTTTCGTGACTTCTCACATTATCAAGGAACTATAAAAATAAAACATCAACAGAAAGACATATAAGGGCAAGACTACACCTCACAGTCGCGTCACAACACCTGACTCTGTGAAACACAACTGATACTCTACCCAGGCATTAAGATTTTTACTTGTCTAATGTATCTTAAATTTTTCCCAAATTTTATTAATTATAAATGAATCCAATTTATATAAACCAAAGGAAATATTCATATTATTGTCAAAACTGCTTTTTATGAAACAAGATTCAATTATATTCCTGTCGACCATGGACTTGCTTGATACTACTTTCTCAACTTTTTGAAAATCAATTGGATGGTTAAAATCTCTTACATGAATAAATAGAGCATTGGAATCTTGTCCAGTTCTAATGCTATATTTATGTTGTTTTAATCTTAGTTCGAGATTTTTACCAGTTTGACCGTAATAAACTTTATCGCAAATTTTACAAGGAATCTTATAGACACATCCATCAGCATTTTGGGGGGAATTCTTTATCAAAAGTTTTTTTACTGTATCAAGATTTTTAAATACAACTTTAATATTAAAAGTCTTAAGAAGAGAAGGCATATCAACCAAGTTTTCATGGTAAGGGAGAACCAACATATTTTTAGTTGAATTAGGCTGGTTGTCCCTTTTTGGATTGTAAAAAGTATTTCTAGCAACTTTAAAAGATTTATCAATTACGTTTCTTGATATGAAGAAAAATAGTGAACATAGGAACAGTTATTTGTTGGTTTTCCATAAATTTTAAATTTAAAATTATTGTTACCCATAATAATTAAAACATCTAGGAAAGGCAAACAGCTGTTCCTATGAGCACAATTACTCACATCAAGACGTATATATGTCGTGCCGAATAGGTAAAATTGGTCAATTAGCAAAAACTCATTTAAAATTAAGTCCTTTCTAAAATTTACTCTTACAAGTTTAAAGATATATATTTTTTTTCATTTATGTTAATGTAAACGTTAATAATTTTGTACCAAAAGAACCTTAGAAAACTTACCTAACCTTATTATAACAAGCGCAATTTAATTGAACCTAATCCAACTAAATAATATAATAATAAACAAACTCAAAGGAATATATTTGTTTTCGTTAGATTCAGAATGATTTTTTGCGAAATTATTGTATACACAAATTTTCGCTTGCCTTATTCGGCAAGAAAAGCGTTGCCACATAAGCCATAATCGCTATAATGCAAACATCGCAAACCAAGCGATACAGGGCACAAAATAACACTTCAGTGAACACATCCTGTGGGATCATGTTCGCCAGGATATCTTTCTTTCCTCTGCAACATTGCAAGCTCCTGTTGATATGTTGATTGCAGCACGAAAGGCCTAGGGATATATAAATATATACATATTTATATATATTAAATTAAGGAAACTCATGGAAGAAACGTATTTAAAAGTTAAAAACAAAAGAGCAGAGATGTTAGATGGGAAGATGGAGGGAATGTGATGCCAGGTTGTTAAATACTGAGGAAGCAAGAAAGGTTTGAATGGTAGGACAATAAATTTCACACAGGTTTGTGTGTAATCTGATGCGCTGTTGGAGTGTGAGCAATGTAACATTGACGAAGGGATTCATGAAAACTTGTTAATCGAGCTTGAGTCCTGCACTCTGAAGGATGGGTGGGGAGGGGCGTCTGAGCTGTAATGTTAATAAGATTCTGGCAAGACAGTGGTTCAATAAATTATATTGAATGAATTTTTTTTAAGTCGTCTATGAAGTGAGATGATCCGACATCCTTACTCCCAAGTCTCGCACATTTCGCTCTGTAAAAATGACGAAAGTTTAGATTATACTGCGTTCCAGTCTATGTTTCCTCACTCTACCACAGCGGAGGAAGTGAGGAATGGGAGATGATGGGGGCCAAGAGAAACAGCCAGTCCTTCCCCATTACTCCAAATTTAAGTAAAAAATCACGTAATATGCATGTAAATAACTATAATCAGAACGGAGATTAAGCTCATTTTCCCGCGTGGGACGAGCCAAGAGTCGTAAGGTAATGATTCTCATTAAGGATCAGCTGACCATAAGGTAATTACCTGGGAACAACAC
>NC_091338.1:14896524-14926524 GCF_038502225.1 Cherax quadricarinatus
AAAGATCTTGGGGTGAGTATAACACCGACCATGTCTCCGGAAGCACACATCAACCAGATAACTGCTGCAGCATATGGGCACCTGGCAAACCTGAGAACAGCGTTCCGATACCTTAGTAAGGAATCGTTCAAGGCACTGTACACCGTGTACGTCAGGCCCATACTGAAGTATGCAGCACCTGTTTGGAACCCGTACTTGATCAAGCACGTCAAGAAATTAGAGAAAGTGCAGAGGTTTGCGACAAGGTTAGTTCCAGAGCTATGGGGAATGTCCTACGAAGAAAGGTTAAGGGAAATCGGCTTTACGATACTGGAGGACAGGAGGGTTAGGGAAGACATGACAACAACATACAAAATACTGCGTAGAATAGACAAGGTGGACAGAGACAGGATGTTCCAGAGATGGGACACAGAAACAAGGGGCCATAATTGGAAGTTGAAGACTCAGATGAGGCAAAGGGATGTTAGGAAGTATTTCTTTAGTCATAGAGTTGTCAGGAAGTGGAATAGTCTAGCAAGTGATGTAGTGGAGGCAGGAAACATACCTAGCTTTAAGACGAGGTATGATAAATCTCATGGAGCAGGGAGAGAGAGGACATAGTAGTACTCAATGAAGAGGCGGGGCCAGGAGCTGAGTTTCGACCCCTGTAACCACAATTAGGTGAGTACACACACACACACACACACACACACAAGTCCGACGCATGACATTAATCTGTTTGATACACGGAGTGAACGAGGCAAGTGTGGCACACACCAGCAGGTGAAAGAGGAGAAGGAGGGGAAGATAAAGGAAGGAGAAGAGAAGGAGAGGGAGAAAAGAAAGAGAGTGGGATGAGAATGGGAGAGGAAAGAGAAGGGAAATGGGAAGAGGAGAGGGAAGGGAAGGGAAGGAGGAAGGAGAGGTTAAGGGTAGGGATAGGAGAAAAGGAATGGGAGGGGGGAAAGAGGGGAGGAGAGATGGGTTGGGAGGAGGAGGGGAGGGGAAGACAAGGGGAGATGGAAGGGGGAAGAAAATAGGAAGAGAGTAGAAGGGGAGAGGTGATGGAAGGGTAGGGAACGAGAAGGGACCGGAAAGTGTGGGAAGTGAAAAGTGGAGAATAGAAGAATGTAGGTCTGAGGGGAGAGTGAGGGGAAAGGGAGGGGGACAGGGAGGGGGAGAGGGAAGGGGAGAGGCTAAACGTATGTTCCTCAATAGAAAATAGGAAGAATATTGCTCGGTAACGTACACCAGGTATACCCCTTAGTACAGTATACCAGGTATACCCCTTAGTACAGTACACCAGATATACCCCTTAGTACAGTACATAAGAACATAAGAACATAAGATTGGAGGAACACTGCAGAAGGCCTACTGGCCCATACAAGGCAGGTCCTTATCAAAACGACCTCTACCCAAAGCTACCCAAGAATTAACTCCCGTGCACCAGGTATACCCCTTAGTACAGTACACCAGGTATACCCCTTAGTACAGTACACCAGGTATACCCCTTAGTACAGTACACCAGGTATACCCCTTAGTACAGTATACAAGGTATACCCCTTAGTACAGTACACCAGGTATACCCCTTAGTAGAGTACGCCAGGTATACCCCTTAGTACAGTACACCAGATATACCCCTTAGTGCAGTACACCAGGTATACCCCTTAGTACAGTACACCAGGTATACCCCTTAGTACAGTACACCAGGTATACCCCTTAGTACAGTACACCAGGCATACCCCTTAGTACAGTACACCAGGTATATCCCTTAGTACAGTACACCAGGTATACCCTTTAGTACAGTACACCAGGTATATCCCTTAGTAGAGTACACCAGGTATACCCCTTAGTACAGTACACCAGGTATACCCCTTAGTGCAGTACACCAGGTATACCCCTTAGAACAGTACACCAGGTATACCCCTTAGTAGAGTACACCAGGTATACCCCTTAGTACAGTACACCAGGTATACTCTTTAGTACAGTACACCAGGTATACCCCTTAGTAGAGTACACCAGGTATAACCCTTAGCACAGTACACCAGGTATACCCCTTAGTAGAGTACACCAGGTATACCCCTTAGTACAGTACACCAGGTATACCCCTTAGTACAGTACACCAGGTATACCCCTTAGTACAGTGCACCAGGTATACCCCTTAGTACAGTACACCAGGTATACCCCTTAGTAGAGTACACCAGGTATACTCCTTAGTACAGTACACCAGGTATACCCCTTAGTACAGTTCACCAAGTATACCCCTTAGTACAGTACACCAGGTATATCCCTTAGTACAGTACACCAGGTATACCCCTTAGTAGTGTACATCAGGTATACCCCTTAGTACAGTACACCAGGTATACCCCTTAGTACAGTACACCAGGTATACTCTTTAGTACAGTACACCAGGTATACCCCTTAGTAGAGTACATCAGGTATAACCCTTAGCACAGTACACCAGGTATACCCCTTAGTAGAGTACACCAGGTATACCCCTTAGTACAGTACACCAGGTATACCCCTTAGTACAGTACACCAGGTATACCCCTTAGTACAGTGCACCAGGTATACCCCTTAGTAGAGTACACCAGGTATACCCCTTAGTACAGTACACCGGGTATACCCCTTAGTAGAGTACACCAGGTATACCCCTTAGTACAGTACACCGGGTATACCCCTTAGTACAGTACACCAGGTATACCCCTTAGTACAGTACACCAGGTATACCCCTTAGTAGAGTACACCAGGTATACCCCTTAGTACAGTACACCAGGTATACCCCTTAGTACAGTACACCAGGTATACCCCTTAGTACAGTGCACCAGGTATACCCCTTAGTAGAGTACACCAGGTATACCCCTTAGTACAGTACACCGGGTATACCCCTTAGTAGAGTACACCAGGTATACCCCTTAGTACAGTACACCGGGTATACCCCTTAGTAGAGTACACCAGGTATACCCCTTAGTACAGTACACCGGGTATACCCCTTAGTACAGTACACCAGGTATACCCCTTAGTACAGTACACCGGGTATACCCCTTAGTACAGTACACCAGGTATACCCCTTAGTACAGTACACCAGGCATACCCCTTAGTACAGTACACCAGGTATACCCCTTAGTACAGTACACCAGGTATACCCCTTAGTACAGTACACCGGGTATACCCCTTAGTAGAGTACACCAGGTATACCCCTTAGTACAGTACACCGGGTATACCCCTTAGTACAGTACACCAGGTATACCCCTTAGTACAGTACACCGGGTATACCCCTTAGTACAGTACACCAGGTATACCCCTTAGTACAGTACACCGGGTATACCCCTTAGTACAGTACACCAGGTATACCCCTTAGTACAGTACACCAGGTATATCCCTCAAAAGAGTACACCAGTTATATCCCTCAGTAGAGTATAACAAGTACATCTCTCACAAGAGCACACTAGGTGTATCTCCCAGAGTACACAGGTGTACTAACACAGTACTCAGAGTGTACACTAAGGTATTACCTATAATTTAAAAGTTATATTAATTACACCCATTAATCACCCTAATTACTATAATTATCTAACTCCTAGAGATGATACCTGTCTTTAACCTGTTATTGACCTGTCCTTCACATGTAATTAACCTGTCATTAACCTGTCCTGAACTTGTCCTTAACCTGTCATTAACCTGTCATTAACCTGTCATTAACCTGCCATTAACCTGTCATTAACCAGTCCTTAACTTGTCCTTAACCTTTCGTTAACCTGTCATTAGCCTGTCATTAACCTGTCATTAACCTGTCATTAACTTGTCATTACCCTGTCATTAATCTGTCATTAACCTGTCATTAATTTATCATTAACCTGTCATTAACCTTCTAAATCACCATATCATGTTGATTATCTAAGTACTCTCTTGATCCGAGGAACTGGAAATGGTCGCAACTTTCCTTGGAATATAAATGATTACCTCACATTCTCGCAGGAACTGTATATCAAATGATTAATACTACTGCTACTACTACTACTGCTACTACTACTACTACTACTACTACTACCACCACCACCACCACCACCACCACCACCACCTGCCACCACCACCACCACCACCTCCTCCACCACTGCCACCTAACCACCTGCTACCACCTCTACCACCACCTACCACCACTACTACCTACAATAATAATAATAACAATTCAACTAATGTCATGTTGAAACAGTTGGTAAAAATTATTGCACTGCAAAAAAAATCACTGCAGAAGTTGTCATACTGTTGCTGCAAGAGGTATTTTCTGGCACTGCAGGGGCATTATCATGGCACTTCAGACATTGTTGTGGCACTACAGGAAGTATCATGGCACTGCATCAGACATTGTTGTGGCACTGCAGGAGGCATTATCATGGCACTGAATCAGACATTGTTGTGGCACTGCAGAAAGTATCATGGCACTGCATCAGAAATCGTTGTGGCACTGCAAGAGGCATTATCATGGCACTGCATCAGACACTGTTGCGGCACTGCAGGAGGCATTATCATGGCACTGCATCGGACATTGTTGTGGCACTGTACGAGTTATTATCGCGGCACTGCAAGAAGCATGATCAAGTTACTTCAGTAGACGTCATGAATGAGTCACGAATACGTCAAGAATGCGTCATCAATGCGTCATCAATACGTCATCAATGCGTCATCAATGCGCTAGGTTGCAGAATTAGCTGCAACATCAACACGTTATGGCAAAACGTTAAACGTTTGACGGAAAATATAAACATCTAATATAGACAGGTTTAGATCATTCATAGAAATAAAAAATCAAAATAGAAACGTTCATGTCACTTACAGAAACATGTAAACAAAATAGAAACGTTCATGTCACTTACAGAAACATGTAAACAAAATAGAAACGTTCATGTCACTTACAGAAACATGTAAACAAAATAGAAACGTTCATGTCACTTACAGAAACATGTAAACAAAATAGAAACGTTCATGTCACTTACAGAAACATGTAAACAAAATAGAAACGTTCATGTCACTTACAGAAACATGTAAACAAAATAGAAACGTTCATGTCACTTACAGAAACATGTAAACAAAATAGAAACGTTCATGTCACTTACAGAAACATGTAAACAAAATAGAAACGTTCATGTCACTTACAGAAACATGTAAACAAAATAGAAACGTTCATGTCACTTATAGAATTTATAAGTAAAACAGAAATTGTTCAGAGACTTAGAACAACGAACTTATAAATATTTAGATGTTGAACCAAAGTCTGAAAAATTAACATTGTTAGGAGAGGTATAAGAAGGAAGGAGAGGTATAAGAAGGAAGAAGAGGTATAAGAAGGAAGAAGAGGTATAAGAAGGAAGAAGAGGTATAAGAAGGAAGGAGAGGTATAAGAAGGAAGGAGAGGTATAAGATGGAAGGAGAGGTATAAGATGGAAGGAGAGGTATAAGAAGGAAGGAGAGGTATAAGAAGGAAGGAAAGGTATAAGAAGGAAGGAGAGGTATAAGAAGGAAGGAGAGGTATAAGAAGGAAGAAGAGGTATAAGAAGGAAGAAGAGGTATAAGAAGGAAGAAGAGGTATAAGAAGGAAGAAGAGGTATAAGAAGGAAGGAGAGGTATAAGAAGGAAGGAGAGGTATAAGATGGAAGGAGAGGTATAAGATGGAAGGAGAGGTATAAGAAGGAAGGAGAGGTATAAGAAGGAAGGAGAGGTATAAGAAGGAAGGAGAGGTATAAGAAGGAAGGAAAGGTATAAGAAGGAAGGAGAGGTATAAGAAGGAAGGAGAGGTATAAGAAGGAAGAAGAGGTATAAGAAGGAAGAAGAGGTATAAGAAGGAAGAAGAGGTATAAGAAGGAAGGAGAGGTATAAGAAGGAAGGAGAGGTATAAGATGGAAGGAGAGGTATAAGATGGAAGGAGAGGTATAAGAAGGAAGGAGAGGTATAAGATGGAAGGAGAGGTATAAGATGGAAGGAGAGGTATAAGAAGGAAGAAGAGGTATAAGAAGGAAGAAGAGGTATAAGAAGGAAGGAGAGGTATAAGAAGGAAGGAGAGGTATAAGAAGGAAGGAGAGGTATAAGAAGGAAGGAGAGGTATAAGAAGGAAGGAGAGGTATAAGAAGGAAGGAGAGGTATAAGAAGGAAGGAGAGGTATAAGAAGGAAGAAGAGGTATAAGAAGGAAGGAGAGGTATAAGAAGGAAGGAGAGGTATAAGAAGGAAGGAGAGGTATAAGAAGGAAGAAGAGGTATAAGAAGGAAGGAGAGGTATAAGAAGAAAGGAGAGGTATAAGAAGGAAGAAGAGGTATAAGAAGTAAGGAGAGGTATAAGAAGGAAGGAGAGGTATAAGAAGAAAGGAGAGGTATAAGAAGGAAGGAGAGGTATAAGAAGGAAGGAGAGGTATGAGAAGGAAGGAGAGGTATAAGAAGGAAGGAGAGGTATAAGAAGGAAGGAGAGGTATAAGAAGAAAGGAGAGGTATAAGAAGGAAGGAGGGGTATAAGAAGGAAGGAGAGGTATAAGAAGGAAGGAGAGGTATAAGAAGGAAGGAGAGGTATAAGAAGGAAGGAGAGGTATAAGATGGAAGGAGAGGTATAAGAAGGAAGGAGAGGTATAAGAAGGAAGGAGAGGTATAAGAAGGAAGGAGAGGTATAAGAAGGAAGGAGAAGTATAAGAAGGAAGGAGAGGTATAAGAAGGAAGGAGAGGTATAAGAAGGAAGGAGAGGTATAAGAAGGAAGGAGAGGTATAAGAAGGAAGAAGAGGTATAAGAAGGAAGGAGAGGTATAAGAAGGAAGGAGAGGTATAAGAAGGAAGGAGAGGTATAAGAAGGAAGGAGAGGTATAAGAAGGAAGGAGAGGCATAAGAAGGAAGGAGAGGTATAAGAAGGAAGGAGAGGTATAAGAAGGAAGGAGAGGTATAAGAAGGAAGGAGAGGTATAAGAAGGAAGGAGAGGTATAAGAAGGAAGGAGAGGTATAAGAAGGAAGAAGAGGTATAAGAAGGAAGGAGAGGTATAAGAAGGAAGGAGAGGTATAAGAAGAAAGGAGAGGTATAAGAAGAAAGGAGAGGTATAAGAAGGAAGGAGAGGTATAAGAAGAAAGGAGAGGTATAAGAAGGAAGGAGAGGTATAAGAAGGAAGGAGAGGTATAAGAAGGAAGAAGAGGTATAAGAAGGAAGGAGAGGTATAAGAAGGAAGGAGAGGTATAAGAAGGAAGGAGAGGTATAAGAAGGAAGGAGAGGTATAAGAAGGAAGAAGAGGTATAAGAAGGAAGGAGAGGTATAAGAAGGAAGAAGAGGTATAAGAAGGAAGGAGAGGTATAAGAAGAAAGGAGAGGTATAAGAAGGAAGGAGAGGTATAAGAAGGAAGGAGAGGTATAAGAAGGAAGAAGAGGTATAAGAAGGAAGGAGAGGTATAAGAAGGAAGGAGAGGTATAAGAAGGAAGGAGAGGTATAAGAAGGAAGGAGAGGTATAAGAAGGAAGGAGAGGCATAAGAAGGAAGGAGAGGTATAAGAAGGAAGGAGAGGTATAAGAAGGAAGGAGAGGTATAAGAAGGAAGGAGAGGTATAAGAAGGAAGGAGAGGCATAAGAAGGAAGGAGAGGTATAAGAAGGAAGAAGAGGTATAAGAAGGAAGGAGAGGTATAAGAAGGAAGGAGAGGTATAAGAAGAAAGGAGAGGTATAAGAAGAAAGGAGAGGTATAAGAAGGAAGGAGAGGTATAAGAAGAAAGGAGAGGTATAAGAAGGAAGGAGAGGTATAAGAAGGAAGGAGAGGTATAAGAAGGAAGAAGAGGTATAAGAAGGAAGGAGAGGTATAAGAAGAAAGGAGAGGTATAAGAAGGAAGGAGAGGTATAAGAAGAAAGGAGAGGTATAAGAAGAAAGGAGAGGTATAAGAAGAAAGGAGAGGTATAAGAAGAAAGGAGAGGTATAAGAAGAAAGGAGAGGTATAAGAAGGAAGGAGAGATATAAGAAGAAAGGAGAGGTATAAGAAGGAAGGAGAGGTATAAGAAGGAAGGAGAGATATAAGAAGGAAGGAGAGGTATAAGAAGGAAGGAGAGGTATAAGAAGGAAGGAGAGATGTAAGAAGGAAGGAGAGGTATAAGATGGAAGGAGAGGTATAAGAAGGAAGGAGAGGTATAAGAAGGAAGGAGAGGTATAAGAAGGAAGGAGAGATGTAAGAAGGAAGGAGAGGTATAAGAAGGAAGGAGAGATGTAAGAAGGAAGGAGAGGTATAAGAAGGAAGGAGAGATGTAAGAAGGAAGGAGAGGTATAAGAAGGAAGGAGAGGTATAAGAAGGAAGGAGAGGTATAAGAAGGAAGGAGAGGTATAAGAAGGAAGGAGAGGTATAAGAAGGAAGGAGAGGTATAAGAAGAAAGGAGAGGTATAAGAAGGAAGGAGAGGTATAAGAAGGAAGGAGAGATGTAAGAAGGAAGGAGAGGTATAAGAAGGAAGGAGAGGTATAAGAAGGAAGGAGAGGTATAAGAAGGAAGGAGAGGTATAAGAAGGAAGGAGAGGTATAAGAAGGAAGGAGAGGTATAAGAAGGAAGGAGAGGTATAAGAAGGAAGGAGAGGTATAAGAAGAAAGGAGAGGTATAAGAAGGAAGGAGAGGTATAAGAAGGAAGGAGAGGTATAAGAAGGAAGGAGAGGTATAAGAAGAAAGGAGAGGTATAAGAAGGAAGGAGAGGTATAAGAAGAAAGGAAAGGTATAAGAAGGAAGGAGAGGTATAAGAAGAAAGGAGAGGTATAAGAAGGAAGAAGAGGTATAAGAAGGAAGGAGAGGTATAAGAAGGAAGGAGAGGTATAAGAAGGAAGGAGAGGTATAAGAAGGAAGGAGAGGTATAAGAAGGAAGGAGAGGTATAAGAAGGAAGGAGAGGTATAAGAAGGAAGGAGAGGTATAAGAAGAACAAGAAGCCGTTTAAAATGTAATAAAGATAAGAATTATTATTATTATTATTATTATTATTATTATTATTATTATTATTATTATTATTATTATTATTATTATAATTAAGGAAGAAAGACACATAATTATTATAATTTAGGACGAAAGATCTGTTGTTGTTGACCCGCTGAGGTGAAGAATAAGAGATCTTGTACATAGTAAGGGACCAAGAAAAAAGAGAAAAAGAGGAGAGGAGAGAGGCAGGGAGGGGCAAGAATGTGAGGAGATGAGTAGAAGAACATAATGAAGTAGAAGGGAGGAAGGTTAGTGGGAGGGGAATGTGATGGAGTGGTGGGGGGTGAAGGAAAGGTGGAAGAGAGAGGAGGCTGAGTATGAGAGGGGAGGTAAGGCGGGGAACTAAGGGGGGCGACTGGAAGGGATGAGGGAAGAGAGGGGTCATGGGAGGGGAGGAGGAGAGGCAGCCGAGGGGAGGAGATCGCGCTGGCGCAGAAGAGATGCTTCTGAGAGAGAGAGAGAGAGAGAGAGAGATGCTGAGAAAATGGCGGATGCTGACAGAGATGGCGTAAATATGGCGGAGGAGGGAGATGAATCTCTCGAGGACCCAGATTGTCTCGCCAGATGGTCAGAAATAAACCTTCAGACTGGTTAACAAGTTGCCGGATCACCCAGACTACAATGGATATGTGGGCCACTGGGCCGCCAACAGGAACAGACTGGTTGAGCAGGCAAGCACCAGACGAGCCTGTCCCAGGGCCGGCTTGCGAGAGTAGGAAAACTCTCGATTCATCAAAGGTGTAAACGAATCCTTAACTAAGACCATATGAAAAAAGCCAGCTGGTACCGGGGCTTGATAGAGACTAAGTGGCTACTGTGTACAAAGTTAAAGGGAACATAAGTGGACCAAGTGAGCTAAGTGACGGACAAGAAATGGAAATAAGTCAATTAGTCTGACTTTCTGTTTAGGTTATCCTTGGTAATTTACACACATGTTACTGGTACTTGATAGTTTTTGTAACTGTATTTATGTGCATCTATACCTAAATAAACTTACTAATAAAAGTTGTTGGAAACACGGGACTTGTGAAACATATTTCACTGAAACATTTCACCAACAGTTGTTGAATGTTTGTGGCAGTTCTGAATGTCACTGAGGTCTGATGTCAACAAGACGGTAATTGAAAGAGTGATGGAGAAATTGTTTCCTCTTTTTTCGTCGTGTCATTCTGTCTCGGCGAGAGACAGTCGGTGTGCTTAAAAGTAATGAAAGTGAACACCACTTAAATAACGCAAAGAAATTGTTCGTGTTATCAAGAGATACCAGGAAGCTGCTGATGTTCCCTGGAATACTGGAAGTTGCTGATGTTGGCTGGAATACTGGAAGTTGCTGATGTTGGCTGGAATACTGGAAATTGCTGATGTTGGCTGGAATACTGGAAGTTGCTGATGTTGGCTGGAATATTGGAAGTTGCTGATGTTGGCTGGAATACTGGAACTTGCTGATGTTGGCTGGAATACTGGAAGTTGCTGATGTTGGCTGGAATATTGGAAGTTGCTGATGTTGGCTGGAATACTGGAACTTGCTGATATTGGCTGGAATACTGGAAGTTGCTGCGGTAAACTGCACGTAATGGTCAGCCTAATGGACACTTTCTGGAAGACTACCTACTTGAGTGTCCACTTATTGTTGAGGAATATAAAGATAGTATAATAACCTATATGATATGTCAAGATATCTTATTATTAAAATTGAGATACCAGACATATTACGTAAATATCCTAAACACAGAAAGACAAATTATGGATATGAATTCAGATGTTCTCCTGTTAACTCTTTTGATGTTTGGTTCTTAGGTCTTTTGTGTATCCATATGTTCTTGTGTTACCATCCAAAAGATGGAAATGGAGTTCGTCATAAACTAGCCACTACCGTCCACAGGATGGATATGGGGTGCACAGTAAACTAGCCACTACCATCCACAGGATGGATATGGGGTGCACAGTAAACTAGCCACTACCGTCCACAGGATGGATATGGGGTGCACAGTAAACTAGCCACTACCGTCCACAGGATGGATATGGGGTGCACAGTAAACTAGCCACTACCATCCACAGGATGGATATGGGGTGCACAGTAAACTAGCCACTACCATCCACAGGATGGATATGGGGTGCACAGTAAACTAGCCACTACCGTCCACAGGATGGATATGGGGTGCACAGTAAACTAGCCACTACCGTCCACAGGATGGATATGGGGTGCACAGTAAACTAGCCACTACCATCCACAGGATGGATATGGGGTGCACAGTAGCCACTACCGTCCACAGGATGGATATGGGGTGCACAGTAGCCACTACCATCCACAGGATGGATATGGGGTGCACAGTAGCCACTACCATCCACAGGATGGATATGGGGTGCACAGTAGCCACTACCGTCCACAGGATGGATATGGGGTGCACAGTAAACTAGCCACTACCGTCCACAGGATGGATATGGGGTGCACAGTAAACTAGCCACTACCGTCCACAATAAACTAGCCATGTAAGGAAGAACAGTGTCGGTAAAAGTGATGATGCCTTAGAGAAGGATACATGATGTCGCTGTGGTTGTTTAATGTAGTTATAGATGGATCAACAAGAGTAATACAGACTACAGTGTTAGGGAGAACTGCTGTATTAAGAGATACTGAATCTGGTAGAAAGTGGATAATATGACAGTCGCTGTTTATAGTCAGATCTAAGACAAATATTTTTATGTAGAACAGGCAAGTTGATCAAAGCCTTAAAACTACCTCTCCTTTTCTTTCCTTGTCTGCAAAATATTAAAGTCGCTTCTGCATTCGAATGAAGAAATTTCCTCTGCAGACGAAACGTTTCAATGATATTGATGCTCAATTGTTTCACATTGCACGTTTATCCTGTTATGAAGTCCCTCAAGATGTCATAACTGATAAAAACATTGAAAGAAGAAAATTTGTGCTACATATTCAAGCTGTAGTATGGACTTGAATATTATCTAAGAGTAATAGAGAAGTTTATCAAGAGGTTAATTGTAGCAGCAGGAGAGGAGAAAATTCGCAAGAGAAAACCAGTGCGGATTTAGGGAGAGGAAATCTTGTCTGGTGGTCCTAGTAGAGCTGTACGACAGTTACAGAAGTAAAGGCAAGAGTGGGTGGAAGGCATCTTTCCTGGCTGCAAGAAAGTATTAGATAATGTACCCCAGCACAGATTAATTCACAGATTAGAAGATTATTCAAGGATATAGTTGCAAGTGCCCCGGTGTATCAGAAGTACCCGAACTATAGACTCCAGAGAGTAACAGTGAGAAAGGAATTATCAGAAGAATAGTTAATAATGGACGGGATCTCACGAAGTTCGACATTAGGACCAATACCGTTCCTAATATAAATGTAAAAGGCCTATAGGTATTTTTGATGGTGTAAGTAATAAGGGGAGAGGGACGAGCTTCAGGGCGGCCTGAACAAGTTGTAGAGGCGGCCACACAAGTGACTACTGCAATTGCTCTCAAAAAAAAAATCCCAGAAACTGTACAACATAGCTGGCATGTGACCTAAGAGAACGTCAGAAGAGCATTCAGGAAGACATGACTGGAGGGCAGTACCCAGCACGATGATATACCCAACAGGTGCCAGACAGGTTCCCCAGCAGGTGCCCCTGCCCTCCCTAACTCCCTGGCACCCACCAACAAACCTCGGCCACCACAGTCAAATCTGCTTAAACAAATTTGCTAATCGTGGTAATCCCAGCGATAAGAAGCCAGTAATGGTAATAAGCGGGTGATAAATACTCGAGGCGGCGCTGTTCATCTGGCACCAGCTGGCACTAATGTTCTCTCCACACACACACACACACACACACACACACATACATACACACACACACACACATACACATACATACACACACACACACACACACACACACACACACACACACACACACACACACACACACACACACACACACACATACACACACACACACACACACACACACACACACACACACACACACACACACACAAACTAGTTCACATACGTTAATGCTTCCTTAATTGCTGCCACCTGAGTCTAGTTCCACCTGTGCTCACCTATTTGTGGTTGCAGGGGTCGATTCTGTGCTCCTGGTCCCGCCGGTCCGCTGGTCGCTATTGGGTTCACTCTCGCCTGGCTGCCTGAGCCCTGTCATACCTATTCTTAAAGTCAGGTATGGATGCTTCATATACCACTTCATTATCTAGGTCGTACCACCTACTGGCCACTCTAAGGCTAAAGAAGTATTTCCTGACATCCCTAGGATTCATCTGTATTTTTAATTTCCAGCTGTGCCCCCGTGTACCTGTGACCCGCCTCTGAAACAGACTCGCCCTGTCTATTCCTCTCAGTATTTTATACATCGTAGTCATGTTACCCCTGAACCATTCGTCCTCTAGTGTCGTCAGGTTTAGCTCCTCATAGGTCATACATTCAGTTCCTGGACTAGTTTCATTGCAAACCATTGCACTTTGTACCACTTTCTTGACATGCTTCACCAGATGTGGGTTCCATACTGGTGTTGCTTTTCTAAGATGAACCTGACATTGTCGTGTATAGTGTTGTGAATATCTTGTTGACGTTCCTGACAGAGACCCTGAAACTTGACAGTCTCGCGCTTCCTTCTGCAGTTACTCGGTTGATGTGTCTCAGGTGAAATGCTCGGAACTATGTTCACCCCGAGGTCCTCCTCTTTCATAAAGGCTTGCAGCTTTTGTCCCCAAGCCTGTACTCTGTTTCCGGTATTCTCTACTCTTTCCAAATTTTCATTACTTTGCATTTTCTGATGTTAATTTTCAGTAGCCACTTATCAGACTAATCCTGCAGCTTATCCAGATCCATTTGTAGTATTTCCTGGTCTGCCCCTATTTGTAATATCCTCATTAGTTTGGAGGTGTCTGCAAACAGAGACACCTTTGACTTGATTTCTTTTCATATCGCTCACATACACAAGAAACAGTATTGACCCTTGTGCAGCCCCACTCGTCACACTAGCCCATTTTGCCTCCTACTTCCGGACAATAACTTGTTTGCTACCTCTGCCCTCTGTAATGTTTCCCTATTATTCCTACCTGCTCCTTGAATTCTTCTCTCAATTACTTTTGAGGTACTGTGTCGAAAATATACACTCCACCCTTCCGTCTCTCACTTGCCTATGTTACTTTGTCATAAAACTCTAACAGATTTATGACACAGGATTTACCATCTCTAAAATCGCACTGGCTATTGTTTATGAATCCACTTCTTCCCAGGGGCTCCACTACTGTTCTGATAATCTTGTCCATAATTTTACATACTATACATGTAAGTGACAATGGCTGTAGTGTAGTGCCACCTGGCTCTTCTCTTTTTGTAAATATTTGAAATTTTTTTGCTGTTTGCCAGTCTTCTGGCAGATATCCTGTTTGGACTGACTTGTTGAAGATCACTGTTAGTAATTACCATAGTGCTTCAGCTCTCTCTCTCAGAACCCACCGAGAGATTCTGTCTGGACGCATTGCTTTCGAGGTATCTATCTGACTCAGTAGTTTCTTTCATTCCTTTCCTGTTATGTGTATTGTATCCAGCACTCATTGGTGCACTTTCCCTCTCTGACTCTCCGGAAATGTTCCTGATTCCACTGAGAATACCCCCCTTAATTTTCTGTTCGGCTCCTAGTGAGTTTCCGTCTCTTCTTCAGCCTCATTACCTGGTCCCTAACATTTGCCTTCTTTCTGATGTGGTTGTATATCAACTTTGGCTCAGATTTGGCATTCGATGTTATGACATTTTTAGTGTCGTTCAGCCTCTCAGCCATCAACATTCATTTCTGGCTTCTTGTGTTTGCTTCTTGTTCACCGGCGCTTTTTTTTCCTTTTATATATTTCTTCCGTTCTCTTACACTTTTAGGTCTTGTCTCCCTGCTGTTGTTGTTGTTGCTGTTGGGTGAAGTGTCGACTGTTCTTGCTTGTGTTGCTTCTGCTTCTGGGTGTGACTCTTTCCATTGCCTCCCGACACTTTTCACTTACATTCTCCGTCATTTCAGTTACTGTTCTTTCCTCTATTTATCTTTTCCACGGCATTCCACTTATGAATTTTCCCATACCTGTGTAGTTTCTTCTTTTAAAGTTAAATCTTCCCTTCCTTCACGTTCTGTGTTTCTCACCTAGTTCACTTTCACAAGATAATCAAACCTCAGCACTGGCACCTCACTGGCACCGAGGGTCCTCTCATATTCAATGTCCACTGCATCAAAGTCACTTTGGGTGAATACAAGGTCCACACTTTGGGTGAATACAAGGTCCAGCCTCGCTGGTTCATCGCCTCCTTTCTCTCTCTTTCTCTCTCTCTCTAGTTGCATCCTTAGCATGCTGATCCATGAAGTTACCATCGCCATCACCCACAACTTAGCCCTCTATGTGTCTGGTGTTCCATGTGGCTAAAGACTTTCCCAGTCTATTTCCCTATGGTTTTAAGTCTTCCATTCTCAATAATTTTACACTGGCCGTGTGGTCTCGTTCAGCCATTATCCTCCCCACCATCATCCTGTTGTCACCAGAGTTCCTCCTTGGTCTCCCACTATATAGTGGTTGGTTGTACATCACTGCTATCACCACCTAGGCTTCCTCAGCTCTAAATATCTCTATTATGTAGCCTTTTTACATTTATTCTACTCATTTCTTCTCAAATTTATTGGTTCTAATTAACACTGCCACTCCATCTCCTGTGTTCGCTCTGCCCTTTCTCATTATTTGATATCCTTCTGGGAAGATCATATCTGTAATCACCTCTGTGAGCACGATATCGGTCACTGCTACAATGCCTGGGGATGCCACCTGTGTTGAGTGCCACCTCTATTGAGTGCCACCTGTGTTAGTGCCACCTCTTCCCTCCTCCATTACTTTCTTACCCCTCTTCCTCCAATTCTCTCCCTACTACTCCCTCAAACATTCATTAGCTTCCCTCCCTCTCCCCTTCCTCTCCCTCATCACTACTCCTGCCTCCATCCCCTTCCTTTCCCCCTTCCTCCTTCTCACCACTACCCCCTTCATCTACCTGACTCACAGTTTACGATCACCCAGACTATCGTGTCTTGTACAATGTTGATCGTAGCTACCCACCTCACCGCTGGAGCCGGAAACGCAATCATGGGTAGCCGGATGCCCACCCGACCGGCGCTATCCGGCCGCTGGATTATTGTTTTTTTTCTGGTATAAGGAAACATAGAGCAGGGCAAGTCTTTAAGACGATGTTTCACTCAAGACTGAGTGAAACATCGTCACTTGATTTATGGCCAAGGATAGGATGGGAAGAGAAGATGGAGGATGTGTTAAGAAGGATGGAAAGAGACAGAGGATGTCATGAAGGACAGTAAGAAGCAGAAACATCTGTTGTAAACACAACAGGATCATCTGTTGTAAACACAACAGGATCATCTGTTGTAAACACAACAGGATCATCTGTTGTAAATACAACAGGATCATCTGTTGTAAGCACAGCAGGAGCATCTCTTGAAAATACAACAGGAGCATCTGTTGTAAGCACAGCAGGAGCATCTCTTGAAAATACAACAGGAGCATCTGTTGTAAGCACAGCAGGAGCATCTCTTGAAAATACAACAGGAGCATCTGTTGTAAGCACAGCAGGAGCATCTCTTGAAAATACAACAGGAGCATCTGTTGTAAGCACAGCAGGAGCATCTCTTGAAAATACAACAGGAGCATCTGTTGTAAGCACAGCAGGAGCATCTCTTGAAAATACAACAGGAGCATCTGTTGTAAGCACAGCAGGAGCATCTCTTGAAAATACAACAGGAGCATCTGTTGTAAGCACAGCAGGAGCATCTCTTGAAAATACAACAGGAGCATCTGTTGTAAGCACAACAGAAACATGTGTTGTAAACATGACAGGAGCTTTTGTTTTAACTATAACAGGAGCGTATGTTGTAAACACAATAGAAGTATCAGCGGAAACAACAGCGCCAGCAGCAGCAGCAGCAGCAGCTCTAGCAGCAGTAATAACAGCGCCAATAGCAGCAACAGCTCTAGAAGCAGCAATAACAGCGCCAGCAGCAGCAACAGCTCTAGCAGCAGTAATAACAGCGCCTACAGCAGCAACACCACCAGCAGCAGCAACAACAACAGCACCAGTAACAACAGCTCCAGTAACAACAGTACCAGTAACACCAGCACTAGTAACGACAGCACAGGTAACAACAGCACTAGTAACAACAGCACCAGTAATAGCAGCAGCAGCAGTAACAGCACTATCAGCAAGAACAACAGCACTAATAACTAGAGCAGAAGCAGCAGGAACAACAGCACCAGTAATAACAGCAGCATCATCATCAACAACAACAACAGCAGTAGCAGCAACAACAGCAGCAATAACAGCAGCAATAACAGCAGCAATAACAGCAGCAACAACAGCAGCAATAACAGCAGCAATAACAGCAGCAATAACAGCAGCAATAACAGCAGCAATAACAGCAGCAATAACAGCAGCAACAACAGCAGCAATAACAGCAGCAATAACAGCAGCAATAACAGCAGCAACAACAGCAGCAATAACAGCAGCAATAACAGCAGCAACAACAGCAGCAATAACAGCAGCAACAACAGCAGCAATAACAGCAGCAATAACAGCAGCAACAACAGCAGCAATAACAGCACCAGAAGCAACAATCACACCACCAGCAGCGACAATAGCACCAGCAATAACAGCAACAACAACAGCAATAACAAGAACAACAGCATCAACAGCACGAGCAGCAACTACACCAGCAGCAATAACAGCACGAACAGAACCAGCAGCATCAACAGCACCAGCAGCCATAACAACAGCTATAACAGCAGCAGCAACAATTTCAGCGTCAGATCTGAGGAGGATGGGAAGGGGAGGGGGAGAGGTGAGGGGCGTGTCGAAGAGCCTGATGGAAGGGGGAGGGCCACCACCCCCTCCCCCTCCCTGGCACTGGCACTCATCATTAATTCACCGTCCTATTCCCATAATGGCACCCACTCTCCCTCCACCGTCATCTCGCTTTGTGCAGAGCCACAACGTTTCGCTCACACTCCACAACACTTCGCTCACCCCTCACTCCAGAACCCTCCTACACCTCCCCTCTATTCCCCTCGAATATGGGTGCCTTAATACCCATAAATGGCTCCCTTTTTTTTCAGGGAATGGGAGGCATCTCTTGGAATGGGCCAGACCAGATTACCCTCCCATTTCTTCGGGTTTAGAGATCTCTCGTGAAGGTGTTAAAAACTATGGTAACTTCTACTAATTTTAAAACTAGTTCATATGTTCTCTCTCTCTCTCTCTCTCTCTCTCTCTCTCTCTCTCTCTCTCTCTCTCTCTCTCTATCTCTCTCTCTCTCTCTCTCTCTCTCTCTCTCTCTCTCTCTCTCTCTCTCTCTCTCTCTCTCTCTCTCTCTCTCTCTCTCTCTCTCTTTTGTTTAGCTGTAAAAGATAACTTGGTAACGCACTCAGCTCACACACTGAGGTCCGTGGTTCGATCCCTAGTATTGGTGGTCACATGGGGAGTGTTTCCTTAAGATACCTGCTGTCCCTGTTCACCCAGCAGTAAGTAGATACCTGGGTGTTAACCAACTGGTGTGGGTCGCATCCTGGGGAACAAAATTAACCAAAGTTGTGGGAAATGCTCTGAATAACCAGGGACTTTCTGTATAATGTATCATTGATGTCAGCTTTGGTCTGTATAAGTTGTATCATGTAGAAATATAGATGATGATGGTGATTATTATTATTATTATTATTATTATTATTATTATTATTATTATTATTATTATTATTATTATTAAGATATCTTTATTACAAGAGTTTGAGTTGAGTGAAAGAGGCGTCAGTGATGACAAGAACAAGGTGTCTGGTGAGTGAGTCAGGCAGCTGGCACTTGTTTACCCTGGCACTCACCAGTGCCACCCCTCTGATACCCCCACACCCCCTCCTTCATCATCAAACACCCGCAAACACCTGTTCCACAAACAGGGCTCCCTCAGGCACCAACACTGACCACAAACAGTCTTGATATTTATTCCCCAAAACACAAAAAATTTCTGACATTGGTTTTTAAGTACGAGCGGCAACCCGGCTGGCGTAGGGCCCTCAGCCTCTGATTGGTCGATAGGGGCCGTCATCTATGTTTATCTCGCTCGATGATTGGCTCTCGGGAGACGCGGAGAACCCCCTTCCCCCCTCCCAAAGCGGGGAGGGGTTAGGGGGGGAGGGTTGGTCAGGCTATCAGATGAACGTTGCGTTGGCATGGTAACCCGGACGGCTCAGACCAAACAAAGGTGAAATACGTGGGTCTGGCCACACGGTCTGGCTGGCCAGCCAGGTCGTCACCCCCAGCTGGCCACACGGTCTAACGCCCCCTCCCCTCCCAATCTAACACTGCCCCCCCCCACTCCCAATAGGTTGTCACCCCCAGCCGGCTAAACGGGCCTCCCCCCAAGCCGGCCATACATGTCTTCCCCAGCCAGCCACACGGGTCTCTCCCCGCCGGCCACACGGGCCTCCTCCAGCCGGCCGCACGGGCCTCCCCAAGCCGGCCAAACGGCCTCCCCCAGCCGGCCACCACCACCTTCCATAATTCACCCCAAGACTGCTCCTTCAAAATTCCAAACAAGAAGGTGGTGGCCCAGTCAGCAGGTGCACCAGCTGCCGTGCTGTTACAGCTCCTGCACCAGCTACCCGTGCCGTTACAGGTGCTGCAGCAGCTACCCGTGCCGTTACAGGTGCTGCAGCAGCTACCCGTGCCGTTACAGGTGCTGCAGCAGCTACCCGTGCCGTTACAGGTGCTGCAGCAGCTACCCGTGCCGTTACAGGTGCTGCAGCAGCTACCCGTGCCGTTACAGGTGCTGCAGCAGGTACCCGTGCCGTTACAGGTGCTGCAGCAGCTACCCGTGCCGTTACAGGTGCTGCAGCAGGTACCCGTGCCGTTACAGGTGCTGAAGCAGCTACCCGTGCCGTTACAGGTGCTGCAGCAGGTACCCGTGCCATTACAGGTGCTGCAGCAGCTACCCGTGCCGTTACAGGTGCTGCAGCAGCTACCCGTGCTGTTACAGGTGCTGCAGCAGCTACCCGTGCCATTGCAGGTGCTGCAGCAGCTACCCGTGCCATTACAGGTGCTGCAGCAGCTACCCGTGCCGTTACAGCTGCTGCACCAGCTACCTGTTCTGTTACAGTTGCTGCACTAGCTACCTGTGCTGTTACAGCTGCTGCACCAGCTACCCGTGCTGTTACAGCTGCTGCACCAGCTACCCGTGCTGTTACAGCTGCTGCACCAGCTACCTGTGCTGTTTCAGCTGCTGCACTAGCTACCCGTGCCGTTACAGCTGCTGCACCAGCTACCCGTGCCGTTACAGGTGCTGCAGGAGCTACCCGTGCTGTTACAGCTCTTGCACCAGCTACCCGTGCCGTTACAGGTGCTGCAGCAGCTACCCGTGCTGTTACAGCTCCTGCACCAGCTACTCGTGCCGTTACAGGTGATGCACCAGCTACTCGTGCTGTTACAGCTCCTGCACCAGCTACCCGTGCCGTTACAGGTGCTGTAGCAGCTACCTGTGCTGTTACAGCTGCTGCACCAGCTACCCGTGCTGTTACAGCTGCTGCACCAGCTACCCGTGTTGTTACAGCTGCTGCACTAGCTACCCGTGCTGTTACAGCTGCTGCACCAGCTACCCGTGCTGTTACAGCTGCTGCACTAGCTACCCGTGCTGTTACAGCTGCTGCACCAGCTACCCGTGTTGTTACAGCTGCTGCACTAGCTACCCGTGCTGTTACAGCTGCTGCACCAGCTACCCGTGCTGTTACAGCTGCTGCACCAGCTACCCGTGCTGTTACAGCTGCTGCAGCAGCTACCCGTGCTGTTACAGCTGCTGCAGCAGCTACCCGTGCTGTTACAGCTGCTGCAGCAGCTACCCGTGCTGTTACAGCTGCTGCACCAGCTACCCGTGCTGTTACAGCTGCTGCACCAGCTACCCGTGCTGTTACAGCTGCTGCACCAGCTACCCGTGCTGTTACAGCTGCTGCAGCAGCTACCCGTGCTGTTACAGCTGCTGCAGCAGCTACCCGTGCTGTTACAGCTGCTGCACCAGCTACCCGTGCTGTTACAGCTGCTGCAGCAGCTACCCGTGCTGTTACAGCTGCTGCAGCAGCTACCCGTGCTGTTACAGCTGCTGCACCAGCTACCCGTGCTGTTACAGCTGCTGCACCAGCTACCCGTGCTGTTACAGCTGCTGCACCAGCTACCCGTGCTGTTACAGCTGCTGCAGCAGCTACCCGTGCTGTTACAGCTGCTGCAGCAGCTACCCGTGCTGTTACAGCTGCTGCACCAGCTACCCGTGCTGTTACAGCTGCTGCACCAGCTACCCGTGCTGTTACAGCTGCTGCACCAGCTACCCGTGCTGTTACAGCTGCTGCACCAGCTACCCGTGCTGTTACAGCTGCTGCACCAGCTACCCGTGCTGTTACAGCTGCTGCAGCAGCTACCCGTGCTGTTACAGCTGCTGCAGCAGCTACCCGTGCTGTTACAGCTGCTGCAGCAGCTACCCGTGCTGTTACAGCTGCTGCACCAGCTACCTGTGCTGTTACAGCTGCTGCAGCAGCAGCTCAGGATGATGCACAGCGCTCAGGCCTCGAATGATAATTTCATGTGTAATCATCCGAGCTTCAATTATTAAGAACAATTCCATTTCGGCCGAGTTTTTCACCCATTTATTTTAATGTTACACGGGTAGCGTGCCTGGCTAGGCGCTAGGAGGGGCTAGGCGCTAGGAGGGGCTAGGCGCTAGGAGGGGCTAGGCGCTAGGAGGGGCTAGGGGGTAAAAATTCCCCCTCTCCCCCTTACTGTAATTCCCAGCGATACTTATTAACGTCTCGTAATTCGTTATTAGGAAAATGACTCAATGTTATCAATTCTGTCGCCCTCCTGCGTTACCATCTCTGATGACTTCTTGATCCTTAATTGATGTTGATGTGATCCTGGTGGCGACCCTGCTGCCTGCTTGTTGCTTACTTACTGCCTGCTTGTTGCTTGCTTGCTGCCTGCTGGAACCTCCATTGATGATCACTACTCCCCTGCTGTTTGATGCCTGCTTCCCCTTGCTAAGTGACTCACTCTTTCTCTCTCTCTCTCTTGCCTGTCTCCCGTCTCTTGTTGACTCCTGCTGCCTGCCTCTGCTGTGTGCTGCCTGCATATGCTACCCCTCTCTCTGTGACCCCTGCCTGCTGCCCGCACCTGGTATCCCTCTCTGTGACCCCTACCTGCTGCCTGCACCTGCTATCCCGCTCTCTGTGATCCGTACCTGCTGCCTGCACCTGCTGTCCCTCTCTCTGTGACCCCTGTCTGCTGCCTGCACCTGCTATCCCTCTCTCTGTGACCCCTGTCTGCTGCCTGCACCTGCTGTCCCTCTCTCTGTGACCCCTGCCTGCTGCCTGCACCTGCTATCCCTCTCTCTGTGACCCCTGCCTGCTGCCTGCACCTGCTATCCCTCTCTCTGTGACCCCTGCCTGCTGCCTGCACCTGCTATCCCTCTCTCTGTGACCCCTGCCTGCTGCCTGCACCTGCTATCCCTCTCTCTGTGACCCCTGCCTGCTGCCTGCACCTGCTATCCCTCTCTCTGTGACCCCTGCCTGCTGCCTGCACCTGCTATCCCTCTCTCTGTGACCCCTGCCTGCTGCCTGCACCTGCTATCCCTCTCTCTGTGACCCCTGCCTGCTGCCTGCACCTGCTATCCCTCTCTCTGTGACCCCTGCCTGCTGCCTGCACCTGCTATCCCTCTCTCTGTGACCCCTGCCTGCTGCCTGCACCTGCTATCCCTCTCTCTGTGACCCCTGCCTGCTGCCTGCACCTGCTATCCCTCTCTCTGTGACCCCTGCCTGCTGCCTGCACCTGCTATCCCTCTCTCTGTGACCCCTGCCTGCTGCCTGCACCTGCTATCCCTCTCTCTGTGACCCCTGCCTGCTGCCTGCACCTGCTATCCCTCTCTCTGTGACCCCTGCCTGCTGCCTGCACCTGCTATCCCTCTCTCTGTGACCCCTGCCTGCTGCCTGCACCTGCTATCCCTCTCTCTGTGACCCCTGCCTGCTGCCTGCACCTGCTATCCCTCTCTCTGTGACCCCTGCCTGCTGCCTGCACCTGCTATCCCTCTCTCTGTGACCCCTGCCTGCTGCCTGCACCTGCTATCCCTCTCTCTGTGACCCCTGCCTGCTGCCTGCACCTGCTATCCCTCTCTCTGTGACCCCTGCCTGCTGCCTGCACCAGGTATCTCTACTTCTGCCAGGTGGAAGGAGAACAACGCTAACAGGGTTTGGAAGAGAGTGAATGTGTGTGTGGATAATAAAGAGAAGAAGACTATTACTGCCACACTTGCCTGCCGCCACGTGAAATATTTAAATCTTAATTAATACATGAGAGGAAGTTTTTACCTGTCAGTGTTCCAGATGTTGAGCAGATGTTTTACCTGGTGTGTGTGTGTGTGCAATTACCACGTTGTAGCTCCTGGACCAGGGTTGTAGCTCCTACGCCAGTGTTGTAGCTCTTGGACCAGGGTTGTAACTCCTGGACCAGGGTTGTAGCTCTTGGACCAGGGTTGTAACTCCTGGACCAGGGTTGTAGCTCCTGGACCAGGGTTGTAGCTCTTGGACCAGGGTTGTAACTCCTGGACCAGGGTTGTAACTCCTGGACCTGGGTTGTAGCTCTTGGACCAGGGTTGTAACTCCTGGACCAGGGTTGTAGCTCCTGGACCAGGGTTGTGCTCTACCGCTCTGTCAAGAATTTTTTTTCCTGTTCTCAGAGCTCGACTTTTCCGTCACGTCACCACTGTGGTTCCTTGTTGTCCTAGTTGTAAGGTTCCTTGTTGCAAGATTCCTTGTTGCAAGGTCCCTTGTTGTTCTTGTTGCAAGGTTCCTTGCAGTCCTTGTTGTAAGGTTTCTTGTTGTCCTTGTTGCAAGGTTCCTTGCAGTCCTTGTTGCAAGGTTCCTTGTTGTCCTTGTTGCAAGGTTTCTTGTTGGCCTTGTTGCAAGGTTCCTTGTAGTGTGACGGGGAGGGTTCTAGGAGATAAAGGTGGTGTAGAAATACATTGGGGTATGGCTGGTAACACTTATATTTGCAGAGTCGTGAGAGGAAGCCCAGCCTAGCCTTGTTCTTGCCTGTAGGTCTATCCGGGACTGAGAGAGGGGCAGGGCGACTGACGCTCACATGTGCATCACGTGACGTCACATGGTAGCCCCCAAGCCTAGCAAGGGATCGTCTATATAAAATATATAGATGGTACTAACTACGATGCTCAGATATGCTACATAAACATATAAAGGGGATCAGCAACTATGCTGACAGTAGTCCTTGTTGCAAGGTTCCTTATTGTCCTTGTTGTAAAGTTCCTTCTTGTCCTTGTTGCAAGGTTCCTTGTTGTCCTTGTTGCAAGTGCTACCAAGTCTTCTGTATCTAATCTATCTTGCCATTTTATAACCATATTTTGTGGTTATCAGATCTCTTCCTGATATCAGTCAGCCTCAGCATCTACAGTGGTATCAGTCAGCCTCAGCATCTACAGTGGTATCAGTCAGCCTCAGCATCTACAGTGGTATCAGTCAGCCTCAGCATCTACAGTGGTATCAGTCAGCCTCAGCATCTACAGTGGTATCAGTCAACCTCAGCATCTACAGTGGTATCAGTCAGCCTCAGCATCTACAGTGGTATCAGTCAGCCTCAGCATCTATAGTGCTAACTATCAGTCAGCCTCAGCATCTACAGTGGTAACAGTCAGCCTCAACATCTATAGTGCTAACTATCAGTCAGCCTCAGCATCTACAGTGCTATCAGTCAGCCTCATCATCTACAGTGCTAACTATCAGTCAGCCTCAGCATCTACAGTGCTAACTATCAGTCAGCCTCAGCATCTACAGTGCTAACTATCAGTCAGCCTCATCATCTACAGTGCTAACTATCAGTCAGCCTCAGCATCTACAGTGCTATCAGTCAGCCTCAGCATCTACAGTGCTAACTATCAGTCAGCCTCAACATCTACAGTGCTATCAGTCAGCCTCAGCATCTACAGTGCTATCAGTCAGACTCAGCATCTACAGTGCTAACTATCAGTCAGCCTCAGCATCTACAGTGCTAACTATCAGTCAGCCTCAGCATCTACAGTGCTATCAGTCAGCCTCAGCATCTACAGTGCTATCAGTCAGCCTTAGCATCTACAGTGCTAACTATCAGTCAGCCTCAGCATCTACAGTGCTAACTATCAGTCAGCCTCAGCATCTACAGTGCTATCAGTCAGCCTCGGCATCTACAGTGCTAACTATCAGTCAGCCTCGGCATCTACAGTGCTAACTATCAGTCAGCCTCAGCATCTATAGTGCTAACTATCAGTCAGCCTCAGCATCTACAGTGCTAACTATCAGTCAGCCTCAGCATCTACAGTGCTAACTATCAGTCAGCCTCAGCATCTACAGTGCTATCAGTCAGCCTCAGCATCTACAGTGCTAACTATCAGTCAGCCTCAGCATCTACAGTGCTAACTATCAGTCAGCCTCAGCATCTACAGTGCTATCAGTCAGCCTCAGCATCTACAGTGCTAACTATCAGTCAGCCTCAGCATCTACAGTGCTAACTATCAGTCAGCCTCAGCATCTACAGTGCTAACTATCAGTCAGCCTCAGCATCTACAGTGCTAACTATCAGTCAGCCTCAGCATCTACAGTGCTAACTATCAGTCAGCCTCAGCATCTACAGTGCTAACTATCAGTCAGCCTCAGCATCTACAGTGCTAACTATCAGTCAGCCTCAGCATCTACAGTGCTATCAGTCAGCCTCAGCATCTACAGTGCTAACTATCAGTCAGCCTCAGCATCTACAGTGCTAACTATCAGTCAGCCTCAGCATCTACAGTGCTAACTATCAGTCAGCCTCAGCATCTACAGTGCTATCAGTCAGCCTCAGCATCTACAGTGCTAACTATCAGTCAGCCTCAGCATCTACAGTGCTAACTATCAGTCAGCCTCAGCATCTACAGTGCTATCAGTCAGCCTCAGCATCTACAGTGCTAACTATCAGTCAGCCTCAGCATCTACAGTGCTATCAGTCAGCCTCAGCATCTACAGTGCTAACTATCAGTCAGCCTCAGCATCTACAGTGCTAACTATCAGTCAGCCTCAGCATCTACAGTGCTATCAGTCAGCCTCAGCATCTACAGTGCTAACTATCAGTCAGCCTCAGCATCTACAGTGCTAACTATCAGTCAGCCTCAGCATCTACAGTGCTAACTATCAGTCAGCCTCAGCATCTACAGTGCTAACTATCAGTCAGCCTCAGCATCTACAGTGCTAACTATCAGTCAGCCTCAGCATCTACAGTTCTAACTATCAGTCAGCCTCAGCATCTACAGTGCTAACTATCAGTCAGCCTCATCATCTACAGTGCTAACTATCAGTCAGCCTCAGCATCTACAGTTCTAACTATCAGTCAGCCTCAGCATCTACAGTGCTAACTATCAGTCAGCCTCGGCATCTACAGTGCTAACTATCAGTCAGCCTCGGCATCTACAGTTCTAACTATCAGTCAGCCTCAGCATCTACAGTTCTAACTATCAGTCAGCCTCAGCATCTACAGTGCTAACTATCAGTCAGCCTCAGCATCTACAGTGCTAACTATCAGTCAGCCTCAGCATCTACAGTTCTAACTATCAGTCAGCCTCAGCATCTACAGTGCTAACTATCAGTCAGCCTCAGCATCTACAGTTCTAACTATCAGTCAGCCTCAGCATCTACAGTGCTAACTATCAGTCAGCCTCAGCATCTACAGTTCTAACTATCAGTCAGCCTCATCATCTACAGTGCTAACTATCAGTCAGCCTCAGCATCTACAGTTCTAACTATCAGTCAGCCTCAGCATCTACAGTGCTAACTATCAGTCAGCCTCAGCATCTACAGTGCTAACTATCAGTCAGCCTCGGCATCTACAGTGCTAACTATCAGTCAGCCTCGGCATCTACAGTTCTAACTATCAGTCAGCCTCAGCATCTACAGTTCTAACTATCAGTCAGCCTCAGCATCTACAGTGCTAACTATCAGTCAGCCTCAGCATCTACAGTGCTAACTATCAGTCAGCCTCAGCATCTACAGTGCTAACTATCAGTCAGCCTCAGCATCTACAGTTCTAACTATCAGTCAGCCTCAGCATCTACAGTGCTAACTATCAGTCAGCCTCAGCATCTACAGTTCTAACTATCAGTCAGCCTCAGCATCTACAGTGCTAACTATCAGTCAGCCTCGGCATCTACAGTGCTAACTATCAGTCAGCCTCGGCATCTACAGTGCTAACTATCAGTCAGCCTCGGCATCTACAGTGCTAACTATCAGTCAGCCTCGGCATCTACAGTGCTAACTATCAGTCAGCCTCAGCATCTACAGTGCTATCAGTCAGCCTCAGCATCTACAGTGCTAACTATCAGTCAGCCTCAGCATCTACAGTGCTAACTATCAGTCAGCCTCGGCATCTACAGTGCTAACTATCAGTCAGCCTCAGCATCTACAGTGCTATCAGTCAGCCTCAGCATCTACAGTGCTAACTATCAGTCAGCCTCAGCATCTACAGTGCTAACTATCAGTCAGCCTCAGCATCTACAGTGCTATCAGTCAGCCTCAGCATCTACAGTGCTAACTATCAGTCAGCCTCAGCATCTACAGTGCTATCAGTCAGCCTCAGCATCTACAGTGCTAACTATCAGTCAGCCTCAGCATCTACAGTGCTAACTATCAGTCAGCCTCAGCATCTACAGTGCTATCAGTCAGCCTCAGCATCTACAGTGCTAACTATCAGTCAGCCTCAGCATCTACAGTGCTAACTATCAGTCAGCCTCAGCATCTACAGTGCTAACTATCAGTCAGCCTCAGCATCTACAGTGCTAACTATCAGTCAGCCTCAGCATCTACAGTGCTAACTATCAGACAGCCTCAGCATCTACAGTTCTAACTATCAGTCAGCCTCAGCATCTACAGTGCTAACTATCAGTCAGCCTCATCATCTACAGTGCTAACTATCAGTCAGCCTCAGCATCTACAGTTCTAACTATCAGTCAGCCTCAGCATCTACAGTGCTAACTATCAGTCAGCCTCGGCATCTACAGTGCTAACTATCAGTCAGCCTCGGCATCTACAGTTCTAACTATCAGTCAGCCTCAGCATCTACAGTTCTAACTATCAGTCAGCCTCAGCATCTACAGTGCTAACTATCAGTCAGCCTCAGCATCTACAGTGCTAACTATCAGTCAGCCTCAGCATCTACAGTTCTAACTATCAGTCAGCCTCAGCATCTACAGTGCTAACTATCAGTCAGCCTCAGCATCTACAGTTCTAACTATCAGTCAGCCTCAGCATCTACAGTGCTAACTATCAGTCAGCCTCAGCATCTACAGTTCTAACTATCAGTCAGCCTCATCATCTACAGTGCTAACTATCAGTCAGCCTCAGCATCTACAGTTCTAACTATCAGTCAGCCTCAGCATCTACAGTGCTAACTATCAGTCAGCCTCAGCATCTACAGTGCTAACTATCAGTCAGCCTCGGCATCTACAGTGCTAACTATCAGTCAGCCTCGGCATCTACAGTTCTAACTATCAGTCAGCCTCAGCATCTACAGTTCTAACTATCAGTCAGCCTCAGCATCTACAGTGCTAACTATCAGTCAGCCTCAGCATCTACAGTGCTAACTATCAGTCAGCCTCAGCATCTACAGTGCTAACTATCAGTCAGCCTCAGCATCTACAGTTCTAACTATCAGTCAGCCTCAGCATCTACAGTGCTAACTATCAGTCAGCCTCAGCATCTACAGTTCTAACTATCAGTCAGCCTCAGCATCTACAGTGCTAACTATCAGTCAGCCTCAGCATCTACAGTGCTAACTATCAGTCAGCCTCGGCATCTACAGTGCTAACTATCAGTCAGCCTCGGCATCTACAGTGCTAACTATCAGTCAGCCTCAGCATCTACAGTGCTATCAGTCAGCCTCAGCATCTACAGTGCTAACTATCAGTCAGCCTCAGCATCTACAGTGCTAACTATCAGTCAGCCTCGGCATCTACAGTGCTAACTATCAGTCAGCCTCAGCATCTACAGTGCTAACTATCAGTCAGCCTCAGCATCTACAGTGCTAACTATCAGTCAGCCTCAGCATCTACAGTGCTAACTATCAGTCAGCCTCAGCATCTACAGTGCTATCAGTCAGCCTCAGCATCTACAGTGCTATCAGTCAGCCTCAGCATCTACAGTGCTATCTGTCAGCCTCAGCATCTACAGTGCTAACTATCAGTCAGCCTCAGCATCTACAGTGCTAACTATCAGTCAGCCTCAGCATCTACAGTGCTAACTATCAGTCAGCCTCAGCATCTACAGTGCTATCAGTCAGCCTCAGCATCTACAGTGCTATCAGTCAGCCTCAGCATCTACAGTGCTAACTATCAGTCAGCCTCAGCATCTACAGTGCTAACTATCAGTCAGCCTCATCATCTACAGTGCTAACTATCAGTCAGCCTCAGCATCTACAGTGCTAACTATCAGTCAGCCTCAGCATCTACAGTGCTAACTATCAGTCAGCCTCAACATCTATAGTGCTAACTATCAGTCAGCCTCAGCATCTACAGTGCTATCAGTCAGCCTCAGCATCTACAGTGCTATCAGTCAGCCTCAGCATCTACAGTGCTATCAGTCAGCCTCAGCATCTACAGTGCTAACTATCAGTCAGCCTCAACATCTATAGTGCTAACTATCAGTCAGCCTCAACATCTATAGTGCTAACTATCAGTCAGCCTCAACATCTATAGTGCTAACTATCAGTCAGCCTCAACATCTATAGTGCTAACTATCAGTCAGCCTCAGCATCTACAGTGCTAACTATCAGTCAGCCTCAGCATCTACAGTGCTATCAGTCAGCCTCAGCATCTACAGTGCTAACTATCAGTCAGCCTCAACATCTATAGTGCTAACTATCAGTCAGCCTCATCATCTATAGTGCTAACTATCAGTCAGCCTCAGCATCTACAGTGCTAACTATCAGTCA
>NC_091338.1:14934024-14959024 GCF_038502225.1 Cherax quadricarinatus
TCACGTGTGGGAGTCAAGTATATGACAATCAATTGACTGATAAGTGTGACAAATGTGTGACAGTCAGGTGTCTGACAGTCATTTGCTTGACAGAGTCAAACTGAAGACTTGCTAATCCTTCACAGTTAAAATTTCCTGTAAGTCTCTGAGACAGTACAGTCCACACTCTAGAAACACCAGGAAAAAATCACTACAGTAGCTAGTGCAAGTCAATGCTGGTAGATTGCACCTTCTCCATACTGAAGACAGTCAAGAGAAACGTCCTCCAGCACCCAAGATCCAGACCAAACATTCTGAACAGATTGCAATGCTCTAGACGGACTTGATGTTGCGATGCAGTACAGAGAAACAGATATACACAAGGTCAAGCATGAAAATCATCTTTATCCTCCTCCACTCGATTGGAACAGAAGTCCGATCAGATGATGTGCCTGGAGGTGCATACCTATACCGCCAGATCTTCCAGGTCACGAGATATCCAGATGCTGTGTTGCCAGGCTGGCGTTCACGTTCTTGAGCCTCGGTCAATATGTAGATGAGGTCCTCCTTCCGCACATCATGAACAACTGGAGAGCTCTGCCAGCGTAGATGTTGTACACGACACATTGTCAGCAACATTATGGAGTCCTCAAAAGAGCAGAAGAGCGAAGGCATTCGCAGGAAGGTCGCTGGCCAGCACAAAATACCCAGAAACTTTCAGGATGTACTGTGAGTTTCAGACAACAAGCAGACATTCTTCGAATTTCTCTCCAGCAAAACTTCAAGCATGCACTTCCTGCCTGCAAAGGTGGGGTCGTCATCACCTTTGGTCAGGGTGTGGTGTCCAGTGGAAGAAGTCAGAGTAAACCACCATACCCTGCCCTGACACCATAATTCTCATTCACCTGCAAGATGGATCTATGAGTGACTGGTTAACTTGCGTGATTCGAACAGTGGATGCAGATGTTGTTGTGATCCTAATCGAAAAGTTTCTATCATCTGCTGCAGGCACATGAGTAGCCCTTCTTACCGGAAACAGTTTCTCACATCTACATGTCTGTACCATTTCTCGTGGACAAGAAAAAAACAAGCCCACGCATTGCCCGTCTTCCACAGTTACAAAGACTGTAATACTTTACCAGCTTTGTTTTGGAAAGGGTAAAAAGTCAGCATAGGAAATGTGAAAGTCCTTCCCTCCAGTCACAGAGGCTTTCTCCTGTTTTCCAGTCAGTCCTTACCAGGCACGCTACACGGCTGCCCTCTATGACAGTACCAGCAAAAAAGACTGTCAACGATACACGGAAAGAGATATTCTGGCAAGAAAGGAGAATCTATTGAAAACATCCCACCAACGCAAGAAGTATTACTTGAGCACTCAAAGTGACCTGTTCACCAGACTGGTATCTGGACCACGAGTGACAGGATTCTGCAAGAAACAACATCTGAGGGACGAGGCTGGGTTCCGTACAACGTCAGCAAATCTTGGCTCACCTATGTTGGCTAAGCTTTATGTAGTATCCGAAGCATTCAGTGAACCTGTTAAGTGCTAGAACATGAGAGGCTGTGGATAAAATAATGATATACAGTACAGACAAGTAGACAAGTAAGACATAGCCTGGAACATTGTTCCAGACTATGGAGGAGAAGTCTGCAGGCTGAGGGACTGACCACCTCAAAACTACTTCTTCGAAGGTAACGGACTGACAACATTATGTAGATAAATAGTTCAGAGAACCGACAAGTTGATGAATTAGACACGTGTACAACAACTGTGTATCTTTACTGAGGAAACGTTTCGCCACGCAGTGGTTTCATCAGTCATCAGCCAGAGACTGGTGTCAGGATAGTGATCAGCGCTGGTGTCAGGACAGTGATCATCACTGGTGTCAGCACATTGATCAACACAGGTGTCAATACAGTGATCAACACAGATGTCAGCACAGTGATCAAAACTGGTGTCAGCACAGTGATCAATACAGGTGTCAGCACAGTGATCAACACAGGTGTCAACACAAATGTCAGCACAGTGATCAAAACTGGCGTCAGCACAGTGATCAACCCAGGTGTCAGTACAGTGATCAATACAGGTGTCAGCACAGGGATCAATACAGGTGTCAGCACAGTGATCAATACAGGTGTCAGCACAGTGGTCAACACTGGTGCCAGCACAGTGATCAATACAGGTGTCAGCACAGTGATCAAGACAGGTGTCAGCACAGTGATCAGTATAGGTGTCAGCACAGTTATCAACACTGGTGTCAGCACAGTGATCAATACAGGTGTCAGCACAGTGATCAATACAGATGTCAGCACGGTGATCAATACAGGTGTCAGTACAGTAATCAACACTGGTGTCAGCACATTGATCAATACAGGTGTCAGCATATTAATCAATACAGGTGTCAGGAAAGTGATCAACACTGGTGTCAGCACAGTGATCAATGCAGATGTCAGCACAGTGATCAATACAGGTGTCAGCACAGTGATCAATACAGGTATCAGCACAGTGATCAACACTGGTGTCAGCACAGTGATCAACACTGGTGTCAGCACAGTGATCAATACAGATGTCAGCACGGTGATCATTACATGTGTCAGTACAGTGATCAACACTGGTGTCAGCACAGTGATCAATACAGGTGTCAGCACAGTGATCAACAGTGGTGTCAGCACAGTGATCAATACAGGTGTCAGCACAGTGATCATCACAGGTGTCAGCACAGTGATCAATACAGGCGTCAGCACAGTGATCAATACAGGTGTCAGCACAGTGATCATCACAGGTGTCAGCACAGTGATCAATACAGGTGTCAGCACAGTGATCAATACAGGTGTCAGCACAGTGATCATCACAGGTGTCAGCACAGTGATCAATACAGGTGTCAGCACAGTGATCATCAGAGGTGTCAGCACAGTGATCATCAGAGGTGTCAGCACAGTGATCATCACAGGTGTCAGCACAGTGATCATCACAGGTGTCAGCACAGTGATCATCACAGGTGTCAGCACAGTGATCATCACAGGTGTCAGCACAGTGATCATCACAGGTGTCAGCACAGTGATCAATACAGGTATCAGCACAGTGATCATCACAGGTGTCAGCACAGTGATCATCACAGGTGTCAGCACAGTGATCAATACAGGTGTCAGCACAATGATCATCACAGGTGTCAGCACAGTGATCATCACAGGTGTCAGCACAGTGATCATCACAGGTGTCAGCACAGTGATCATCACAGGTGTCAGCACAGTGATCATCACAGGTGTCAGCACAGTGATCATCACAGGTGTCAGCACAGTGATCATCACAGGTGTCAGCACAGTGATCATCACAGGTGTCAGCACAGTGATCATCACAGGTGTCAGCACAGTGATCATCACAGGTGTCAGCACAGTGATCATCACAGGTGTCAGCACAGTGATCATCACAGGTGTCAGCACAGTGATCATCACAGGTGTCAGCACAGTGATCATCACAGGTGTCAGCACAGTGATCATCACAGGTGTCAGCACAGTGATCATCACAGGTGTCAGCACAGTGATCATCACAGGTGTCAGCACAGTGATCATCACAGGTGTCAGCACAGTGATCATCACAGGTGTCAGCACAGTGATCATCACAGGTGTCAGCACAGTGATCATCACAGGTGTCAGCACAGTGATCATCACAGGTGTCAGCACAGTGATCATCACAGGTGTCAGCACAGTGATCATCACAGGTGTCAGCACAGTTATCAGACAGTAGATCAAGGCTTCACCTCCACAAAGTTAAACCAGAATACGGAAGTCACTAGAGGTGCCATGCGCCTGAGTGCCATGCACCTGAGTGCCATGCACCTGAGTGCCAGGCACCAGAGTGCCAACGTACTCTTCCCTCTGGCAACACTTGCGTAACACAGCTGGCAGGAGAGCAGCAGCTGGCCACAGCTGGTCTTCTGTGGTACTACCTCATACAATATTTTTTTTTTTTGGGGGGGGAGGGTCAGCGCCCCCGAAGCCATTATTATTCTTATTATTATTATTATAGCTGTTATTAATTATTATTATTATTATCATCATCATCTCCGCTAAACCCGCAAGGACCACATAGCTCCACGATACTTAACGCGATGATCTCATATATACATACATACATATATATATATGTATATATATATATATATATATATATATATATATATATATATATATATATATATATATATATATATATATATATATATATATATATATACATATATATATATATGTCGTGCCGAATAGGCAGAACTTGCGATCTTGACTTAAATAGCAACGCTCATCTTGCCATATAGGACAAGTGAAAATTTGTGTATGCAATAATTTCGCCAAAATCATTCTGAACCTAACGAAAAAAATATATTTGATTGTGTTTGTTTAGTATTAAATTACTGTAAACGTATTTAAAATATATTTAGTTGGGTTAGACTAAAATAAATTGCTCTTGTTATAATAAGGTTAGGTAAGTTTTCTAAGATTCTTTTGGTGCAAAATTAAATTTTTTTAGAATAACATCAATGAAAAATATATATCTTTAAACCTATAAGAGAAAATTTCAAAAAGGAGTTAATTTTAAATGAGTTCTTGCTAATTGACCAGTTTTACATATTCGGCACGACATATATATATATATATATATATATATATATAATGGGGTCCACCTCTGGTGTAAATTGTGGGACCCATAGCCTCGGAGAAGTGGATAAAAAGGCTTCAAGGAAGAATATTTGGATTTCTTCCTGAAGCCATTTGAATATTCCACTTCCCCTATATTTATATCTATATATATATATATATATATATATATATATATATATATATATATATATATATATATATATATATATATATGTATATATATATATATATATATATATATATATATATATATATATATATATATATAAATATATATATATATATATATATATATATATATATATATATATATATATATATATATATATATATATATATATATATATATATATATATATATATATATATATATATACATATACCAAATTCTAAATAATAATCTGCTTGGTATAACCAGATGAATATAGGTGGTGAGGTACACTTATTCACAGTGAATATACTGCTGATTATATTAGCCTCTGACACGTTATATCAGCTTAGGTTTATTTACAGCAGCCGATGTATAATTTGTGCATACTGACTGTGGTTAATACTGGTTAATAGATATTGTTATTATTGCTATTGTTGTTGTTGTTGTTGTTGTTGTTGTTGTTGTTGTTGTTGTTGTTGTTGTTGTTGTTGTTGTTGTTGTTGTTGTTGTTGTTGTTGTTGTTGTTGTTGTTATTATTATTGTAATTATCATTATCACTATTCTTCTTCTTCTTCTTCTTCTTCTTCTTCTTCTTCTTCTTCTTCTTCTTATTATTATTATTATTATTATTATTATTATTATTATTATTATTATCATTGTTATAATTATTATTGTAATTATTATCACTATCACTATTATTATTATTAGATGCTGGTGGAAGGCTCTTTAATTCAAGGAATTGGATCTATCTCTCCCCTTCCTCGCATCAAACGTGATCACCTCCTAGACGATGTTTCGTCCCCTGGGGAAGCAGTAGGAAGGGAAGCAAGAATTATCATATTTCAACTCAGATCTCTGATTAAGAATCAAAATCGCTTAAGTGTTGTTATAATAATTCGCAACTAATCTACGAGCCTCAGTTTCGTCCTTCCAGGACGGTCGAAACGTCGCCATTGAGTATATCTCCTGGACAATTGTTTGACTGTATGTCGTAGTTAGTTCCCGGGTAGTATCTGTGTCTCTTGCTACACAGTACTGAACTTTATCTAGTGCTATGTATGGGTGGAAGAGTCACGATCTGGTAGCAAAGGCATGCAGCTCTCCTTGTTCGTAACGTCGCATTAATAAAGATTTACGTTGTTTCCTGTGTTTCTGTCACCAACCAACATAAATATTAAACAAGTATGGCGGCAGTGTACCTCCTTGGTGGATCTCTTTGTTGATGTCAACATCACTGCAGTAGTGATGTTACCTGGAGGTGAAGCCATTGGTTGATCTCTCCACCAGTCAGCCAGCCACATGGAATCGCAGTAGCTACACAGCACAGGCCAACATGGGTTTAAAACAGGCCTCTCCCGCCACTCACAATTATTGGACCATTACGGTGTGGTCCTGGATACGCTGGAATGCAAGCAAAATGCAGATGTGGCGTACACTCACTTAGCAGAATTATTATTATAATCAAGGGGAAGCGCTAAACCCGGAGGATTATACAGCGCCTGGGGGGGGGGATGTGGAAGGCATTCAGGCTTAATTCGGGGAACTGGAGCACAGATCCAATTTCCTAAATCAAGAGCCTCTCACCAACATCAAGGAACCTTCCTTGAGGGGACACTTAGCAGAAGCCTTCGACAAGTGCGACCATGGGGGTAATTGCACACAAAATGCGTACAAAAGGAATAACTGGAAATGTAGGTCGATGGACATGTAACTTCCCAAGAAACAAGAACTCAAAGAGTATTAGCAAACAGTGTGATGTGGGAGGTTACTACAGTGACAAGTTCTGTTCAGCAAGGCACAGTACTCGCCTCACTGTTCATGTCCGACATAGACAGCGACATAAACCATAGCACAGCATCAACCTATTTAACGAAGGAAGAATTTGTATAAGAGCGGCATTCACAGAAGACACGGTGATATAAACCAAGTCTTCCAGTGGACCACTGAGGCGACAATGAAAACAATGTAGTGTTCAGCGAGGACAAATTCCAGTTACTATGTTACAGAAAAAAATTGAGGAAATATGAACGAGCTCAGAGTACAAGACAAACTAATCACTCAACAGTGCAAAAGTCTAATGTGAGAGACCTGGGAGTTATAATATCAGAGGACCTCTGATTCAAGGAGCACAACAATGTTGTTATTGCAAGTGAAAGAAAACTGATGGGTTGGATAACCAGAACTTTCAAAACAAGACAAAAATTAAGCCAATGTTGACACTCTTCAAATCATTCTTCCTCGCTCAGATGGAATATAGTTGTATACTACCGCCTGGTTTTGAATACTTGACGCTCTGCTGGAGTGTGAGCAAAGTAACAATTATGAAGGGATTCAAGGAAACCGGCAGGCCGGACTTGAGTCCTGGAGATGGGAAGTACTGTCTCTGCACTCTGAAGGAGGGGTGTTAATGTTGCAGTTTTATAACTATAGTGTAAAGCTTCCCTCTGGCAAGACAATGATGGAGTGAATGATGAAAGTTTTTCTTTTTTTTCGGGCCATCCTGCCTTGGTGGGAATCGGCCGATGTGTCAATAAAAAAAATAATTACCGGCCTCCTTCAAGACAGGCAAAAGTGCACAGCTGAAGATGCAGAGAACCTTCACAGTTGGCATAACCTCAGTCAAACACCTAAATAACTGGGAGTACTTGAAGTACCTCCAACTGTACTCCTTAGAACGTAGGCGAGAAGGATACATCATAATCTACATCTGGAAGCCTCTGAAGTGATTGGTACCAAACCTTCACACCGAAATTACTCCACATGAAAGCGCAACGTTAAGCAAACGGAAGAGGTATCGTCCCATGAAAAGCAGCGGTGCTACGAGTACACTGAGAGACATGTCTATATGTGTACTGGGACCACGATTCTTCATCATCATCTCTTCGTGAAAAAAAAGAAGTTACCGACAACCTTCCCTCTCCCCAATCTTGTTTCAGGAGTGAACTCTTTAAGTAACTCAAATTACAATAGTTTCTAATTAATGTGTGGTGGTTACATTGGACTGCGGGGCTGGCATCTACAGTCTGATCGATCAGGCTAGTAGCCAGGAGACTTGGTCTGGGACCGGACCGGAAGAGACTACAGATCTTTCCCCTTTCACGTCACAAGACAACCCCTCCTCCACACCTCTCCAGACTGCTCCCTCCTCCACCCCCACATCAGTAATCCTCCTACACCTCACCAGACTGCTCCCCCTCCACTTACACCTCACTAGGCTGCTCCCCCTCCACCTATACTTCAGACACCCCCCACTACACCTCACCACACTGCTTTTTAACTCCCACTCCATGCCAGTCACCCCTTTTAGGTCCCCCATCCTTACTGGATCTGCAAACAGATCCAGTAAGCGTCAACCATTGATCATCTTAACTACCTCATTGTGGCACTCCCCAGGTCCTGATCACTGGACACCAGTACCAGCGGCAAGGTCTGGTCCTGATCACTATCCCCGTCACCAGTGGCAGCAGCAAGGTCTGGCCCTGAACGCTGTCCTCGTCACCAGTGCCAGCAGCACGATTTAGCCCTGATCACTGCTCTTGGTCAACAGTGCCAGCAGCAAGGTCTGGCCCTGATCACTGCTCATGGTCACCGGTGCCAACAGCAAAGTCTGGCCCTAATCACTGCCCAGGTCACCAGTCCCAGTAACAAGGTCTGGCCCTGATCGCTGGCCCCCGTCACCAGTGCCAGCAGCAAGGTTTGCCCTGATCACTGCTCCTGGTCACCAGTGCTAGCAGCGAGGTCTGGCCCTGGTCATCAGTGCCAGCAGCAAGGCTCAGCCCTGGTGACCAGTGCCAGCAGCGAAGTCTGGCCCTGGTGACCAGTACCAGCAGCAAAATCTGACCCTGGTCACCAGTGCCAGCAGCAAGATCTGACCTTGGACACCAGTGTCAGCAGAGAGGTTTGGCCCTGATCACTAATGCCAACAGCAAGATCTGGCCCTGGTCACCAGTGAAAGGAGCGAGTTCTGGCCCTGGTCACCAGTGCCAGCTGCAAGGTCTGGTACTGACATTGATCAAGTCAGTGTCACACACCAGGCCAGGCTAGTGCCGCCAGCGAGGCAGGAAGAGATGAAGGAGACAAGGGTGAGAATGGTAGAATATGAGAGTGCCGGGATGAGACATGGGGAGAGGAATTGGGGATGGAAGAGGAATGAGGTGTGGATGAAGTGAGGATGATGACGATGTTGGGGAGAGGGGGATTTGTATTCCACTTCCTTGAAGGGAAGATGAGTGGGGGATAGATGAGTTATAACTACCATCGCTGTTACAACCTCCACCATTGTTACAACCTCCACCATTGTTACAACCTCCACCATTGTTACAACCTCCACCATTGTTACAACCTCCACCATTGTTACAACCTCCACCATTGTTACAATTTCCACCATTGTTACAACCTCCACCATTGTTACAACCTCCACCATTGTTACAACCTCCACTATTGTTACAACCTCCACCATTGTTACAACCTCCACCATTGTTACAACCTCCACTATTGTTACAACCTCCACCATTGTTACAACCTCCACCATTGTTACAACCTCCACTATTGTTACAACCTCCACCATTGTTACAACCTCCACCATTGTTACAACCTCCACTATTGTTACAACCTCCACCATTGTTACAACCTCCACCATTGTTACAACCTCCACCATTGTTACAACCCTCACCATTGTTGCAACTTCCACCATTGTCACAACCCCCATCATTGTTACAACCCCCCTATTGTTACAACCCCCATCATTGTTACAACCTCCACCATTGTTACAACCCCCATCATTGTTACAACCCCCCTATTGTTACAACCCCCATCATTGTTACAACCCCCACCATTGTTACAACCTCCACCATTGTTGCAACTCCCACCATTGTTACAACCTCCACCAATGTTGCAACTCCCACCATTGTTGCAACCCCCACCATTGTTACAACCCCCACCATTGTTACAACCCCCACAATTGTTACAACCTTCACCTTTGTTGCACCCCCACCATTATTGCAACCCCCATCATTGTCACAACTCCCACTATTGTTACAACCTCCACCATTGTTACAACCTCCATCATTTTTACAACCCCCACCATTGTTACAACCCCTACCATTGTTACAACCTCCACCATTGTTACAGCCTCCACCATTGTTACAACCCCCACCATTGTTACAACCTCCACCATTGTTACAACCCAACCATTGTTACAACCCCCTCCATTACAACTGCCACCATTGTTACAACCCCCACCATTGTTACAACCTCCACCATTGTTGCAACCCCCACCATTGTTGCAGCCCCCACCATTGTTACAACCCCCTCTATTGTTACAAATCCCACCATTGTTTCAACCCCCACCATTGTTACAACCCCCTCCATTGTTACAACCCCCACCATTGTTACGTCCCCAACCAATGTTACAACCCCCATCATTGTTACAACCCCCACCATTGTTACAACCCCCACCATTCTTACAACCTCCACCATTGTTACAACCTCCACCATTGTTACAACCTCCACCATTGTTACAACCTCCACCATTGTTACAACCCCGACCATCGGTACAACCTCCACCATTGTTACAACCTCCACCATTGTTACAACCCCGACCATCGGTACAACCTCCACCATTGTTACAACCCCGACCATTGTTACAACCTCCACCATTGTTACAACTCCGATCATCGGTACAACCCCCACCATTGTTACAACCCCGACCATCGGTACAACCCCCACCATTGTTACAACCCCCACCATTGTTACAACCCCCACCATTGTTACAACCCCCACCATTGTCGCAACCACCACCATTGTTATAACCCCCACCATTGTTACAACTCCCACCATTGTTACAACCCCGACCATCAGTACAACCCCCACCATTGTTACAACATCCACCATTGTTACAACCCCCACCATTGTTACAACCTCCACCATTGTTACAACCTCCACCATTGTTACAACCCCCACCATTGTTACAACCTCAACCATTGTTTCAACCCCCACCATTGTTACAACCTCCACCATTGTTACAACCCCCACCATGTTACAACCTCCACCATTGTTACAACCCCCACCATTGTTACAACCTCCACCATTGTTACAACCCCCATCATTGTTACAACCCCCACCATTGTTACAACCCCCACCATGGTTACAACCCCCACCATTGTTACAACCCCCAACATTGTTACAACCCCAACCATTGTTACAACCTCCACCATTGTTATAACCTCCACCATTGTTACAACCTCCACCATTGTTGCAACCTCTACTATTGTTACAACCTCCACCATTGTTACAACCCCAACCATTGTTACAACCCCCACTATTGTTACAACCTCCACCATTGTTACAACCCCTACCATTGTTACAACCTCCACCATTGTTACAACCCCCACCATTGTTACAACCCTCACCATTGTTACAGCCCCCAGCATTGTTACAACTCCCACCATCTTACAACCTCCACCATTGTTACAACCCCAACCATTGTTACAACCCCCACCATTGTTACAACCCCCACCATTGTTACAACCCCCACCATTGTTACAACCCCCAACATTGTTACAACCCCCAACATTGTTACAACCCCCACCATTGTTACAACCTCCACCATTGTTATAACCTCCACCATTGTTACAACCTCCACCATTGTTGCAACCTCCACCATTGTTACAACCCCCACCATTGTTACAACCCCCACCATTGTTACAACCCCAACCATTGTTACAACCCCCACCCTTGTTACAACCCCCCCCATTGTTACATCCCCAACCAATGTTACAACCCCCATCATTGTTACAACCCCCACCATTGTTACAACCCCCACTATTCTTACAACCTCCACCATTGTTACAACCTCCACCATTGTTACAACCTCCACCATTGTTACAACCCCCACCATTGTTACAACCACCTCCATTGTTACCACCCCCACCATTGTTACATCCCCCACCATTGTTACTTCCCCAACCAATGTTACAACCCCCATCATTGTTACAACCCCCACCATTGTTACAACCCCCACCATTCTTACAACCTTCACCATTGTTACAACCTCCACCATTGTTACAACCTCAACCATTGTTACAACCCCGACCATCGGTACAACCTCCACCACTGTTACAACCTCCACCATTGTTACAACCTCCACCATTGTTACAACCCCGACCATCGGTACAACCTCCACCATTGTTACAACCCCGACCATTGTTACAACCTCCACCATTGTTACAACCCCGATCATCGGTACAACCCCCACCATTGTTACAACCCCGACCATCGGTACAACCCCCACCATTGTTACAACCCCCACCATTGTTACAACCCCCACCACTGTTACAACCCCCACCATTGTCGCAACCTCCACCATTGTTACAACCCCGACCATTGTTACAACCTCCACCATTGTTACAACCCCGATCATCAGTACAACCCCCACCATTGTTACAACCTCCACCATTGTTACAACCCCCACCATTGTTACAACCTCCACCATTGTTACAACCTCCACCATTGTTACAACCCCCACCATTGTTACAACCTCCACCATTGTTACAACCCCCACCATTGTTACAACCTCCACAATTGTTACAACCCCCACCATGTTAAAACCTCCACCATTGTTACAACCCCCACCATGTTACAACCTCCACCATTGTTACAACCCCCACCATTGTTACAACCTCCACTATTGTTACAACCCCCACCATTGTTACAACCCCCATTATTCTTACAACCTCCACCATTGTTACAACCTCCACCATTGTTACAACCTCCACCATTGTTACAACCCCCACCATTGTTACAACCCCCTCCATTGTTACCCCCCCACCATTGTTACAACCCCCACCATTGTTACATCCCCAACCAATGTTACAACCCCCATCATTGTTACAACCTCCACCATTGTTACAACCCCCACCATTCTTACAACCTTCACCATTGTTACAACCTCCACCATTGTTACAACCTCCACCATTGTTACAACCCCGACCATCGGTACAACCTCCACCATTGTTACAACCTCCACCATTGTTACAACCTCCACCATTGTTACAACCCCGACCATCGGTACAACCTCCACCATTGTTACAACCCCGACCATTGTTACAACCTCCACCATTGTTACAACCCCGATCATCGGTACAACCCCCACCATTGTTACAACCCCCACCATTGTTACAACCCCCACCATTGTTACAACCCCCACCATTGTCGCAACCACCACCATTGTTATAACCCCCACCATTGTTACAACCCCCACCATTGTTACAACCCCGACCATCAGTACAACCCCCACCATTGTTACAACCTCCACCATTGTTACAACCCCCACCATTGTTACAACCTCCACCATTGTTACAACCTCCACCATTGTTACAACCCCCACCATTGTTACAACCTCCACCATTGTTACAACCCCCACCATTGTTACAACCTCCACCATTGTTACAACCCCCACCATGTTACAACCTCCACCATTGTTACAACCCCCACCATGTTACAACCTCCACCATTGTTACAACCCCCTCCATTGTTACAACCTCCACCATTGTTACAACCCCCACCATTGTTACAACCCCCACCATTGTTACAACCCCCACCATTGTTACAACCCCCTCCATTGTTACAACCCCCAACATTGTTACAACCCCCACCATTGTTACAACCTCCACCATTATTATAACCTCCACTATTGTTACAACCTCCACCATTGTTGCAACCTCCACCATTGTTACAACCCCCACCATTGTTACAACCCCCACCATTGTTACAACCCCCACTATTGTTACAACCTCAACCATTGTTACAACCCCCACCATTGTTACAACCTCCACCATTGTTACAACCCCCACCATTGTTACAACCCCCACCATTGTTACAACCCCCACCATTGTTACAACCCCCACCATTGTTACAACCCCTGCCTCTGTTACGACTCCCAACTCTTTCTCTTCCTCCACCACCACGACCCTCTCTAGGTCACCCTTCCCCCTCGCTGACGAACGACTATCATCCCCTACCCGAAGACCCCCACCACGACCCCCACCGAGACCCCCACCACGACCCCCACTAACACAGGTGCGAGGAGTGTAGCAGAGTAAGATTAAGGAGCGTAGGTAATGAGGAAGGGGGAGTGGCTGAGGAGGGGTGAGGGAGGGGGTGAGGGGAGGGGAGGAAGTGGGAGGGAGGGGGAGAGTCATCACAGACACGACATACGACCTTCTAGTCTTATATTGTGACCCCCTCTCCTGCGCCCCCTTGATCATCCCTCCCCCTCTTTATCCTTCTCCTCCTCCTTCTCTTCCACCTTCTCCTCCTACTCTTCTTCCTCCTACTCCTCTTCCTCCTCCCCCTCCTCTTCTTCCTTCTCCTCCTCTTCCTCCTCTTTTTCCTTATTCTCTTCCTCCTCCTCCTCCTCTTATTCCTCTTCCTCTTATTGCTCTTCTTCCTCCTCCTCTTCCTCCTCTTCTTCCTCCTCTTCTTCCTCTTACTTCCTACTCAAGGTTCTCCCTGGAACTGTTTGAATATTGTCTTCTACCTCCCCCTATATTCTATATTCTATTTAGAATTAATTTAAAGACAAAATACATTGACAAATATACAATAGGAAGTAGAACAAGAAAGATAACAAGTCAAAGGTACATCTCGAACACTTCGTCCAGCTCCCCGGCGGTGGGTCGCGTGCCCAGAATGCTGCAGACATTTTTCCTCTGGATCGCAACACTGAGTCTCTGAAAGAGGAAGTTGGCCACTCTGTGATCCTTGGTTTCTATGATGAATTTTTCATTCATCTCTTTGAGGAACTTTAGAGCACACTTGCCTCATGTTCCAAGGGCCTCCCATCCTACTGGCAGGAAGTTACAACAAGGTATTAAGGTAACAATCTACTCTACTATATACCAACATCACCTTTACTCCCTCCCATTAGCTCACTAGCACACTGCTACTAGTGACTCAAACACTAACATTTACAAACAGGAAGGCTTCATGACCCCCCTCCCCCACTCCTTTCTGCAGGCTGAACTAGTTCTCTCCCAGAGCTTAACAGGCCTCTGCACACACACACACACACACACACACACACACACACACACACACACACACACACACACACACACACACACACACACACACACACACACACACACACACACACACCTCACTCTTCTGGCCACTCTGACCTGGAATAATACGCGTCCGGTTTCAGTACAAATCCCTGAAAAATGACATTATATTTGGAGTTTTTTTATTCACAGTATTCACTAATACACTGCGTAATATCTTAGGTGTTAAACAATGTTAACAAAGGATCGTAGCAGTTAATAACATTGTTAATAAAGGATCGTAGAGGACAGTGAAAGTCTGAGCTGTGGATCTGGGTGTGTGAGTGAGAGAGAGAGAGAGAGAGAGAGAGAGAGAGAGAGAGAGAGAGAGAGAGAGAGAGAGAGAGAGAGAGAGAGAGAGAGAGAGAGAGAGAGAGAGAGAGAGAGAGAGAGAGAGAGAGAGAGAGAGAGAGAGAGAGAGAGAGAGAGAGAGAGAGAGAGAGAGAGAGAGAGAGAGAGAGAGAGAGAGAGAGAGAGAGAGAGATAGAGAGAGAGAGGAGAGAGAGAGAGAGAGAGAGAGAGAGAGAGAGAGAGAGAGAGAGAGAGAGACAGAGAGAGAGAGAGAGAGAGAGAGAGAGAGAGAGAGAGAGAGAGAGAGAGAGAGAGAGAGAGAGAGAGAGAGAGAGAGAGAGAGAGAGAGAGAGAGAGAGAGAGAGAGAGAGAGAGAGAGAGAGAGAGAGAGAGAGAGAGAGAGAGAGAGAGAGAGAGAGAGAGAGAGAGAGAGAGAGAGAGAGAGAGAGAGAGAGAGAGAGAGAGAGAGAGAGAGAGAGAGAGAGAGAGAGAGAGAGAGAGAGAGAGAGAGAGAGAGAGAGAGAGAGAGAGAGAGAGAGAGAGAGAGAGAGAGAGAGAGAGAGAGAGAGAGAGAGAGAGAGAGAGAGAGAGAGAGATAGAGAGTGAGAGAGAGAGAGAGAGAGAGAGAGAGAGAGAGAGAGAGAGAGAGAGAGAGAGAGAGAGAGAGAGAGAGAGAGAGAGAGAGAGTGAGAGAGAGAGAGAGAGAGAGAGAGAGAGAGAGAGAGAGAGAGAGAGAGAGAGAGAGAGAGAGAGAGAGAGAGAGAGAGAGAGAGAGAGAGAGAGAGAGAGAGAGAGAGAGAGAGAGAGAGAGAGAGAGAGAGAGAGAGAGAGAGAGAGAGAGAGAGAGAGAGAGAGAGAGAGAGAGAGAGAGAGAGAGAGAGAGAGAGAGAGAGAGAGAGAGAGAGAGAGAGAGAGAGAGAGAGAGAGAGAGAGAGAGAGAGAGAGAGAGAGAGAGAGAGAGAGAGAGAGAGAGAGAGAGAGAGAGAGAGAGAGAGAGAGAGAGAGAGAGAGAGAGAGAGAGAGAGAGAGAGAGAGAGAGAGAGAGAGAGAAAGACAGACAGAGAGACAGAGAGACAGACAAACAGACAGAGACAGAGAGACACACAGAGAAGCCAGTAAGTCTTAGGTTTGGGTTCTCCCAGTTTCAAATACAATACTCTCATACTAACAACCTACGACAGTACACACACACACACACACACACACACACACACACACACACACACACACACACACACACACACACACACACACACACACACACACACACACACATACACACACACACACAGTGATAGTTACACTCCACTAAATTAAATGACTTGATGTTCCTTAATCTAGTATTTCCACTTCCATGCGCCACTTAAACATTCTAATTTATAATAATAATAATAATAATAATAATAATAATAATAATAATAATAAATCCAGCAGGCTCCCATCAACCACTGTCGGAGGGAGAACTGATATTATTGTGCATTGTAGGGAAGCGCTAAACCCAATGGAGCACATACAGCGCCTATAGAATAACACATATTGAAGTTTGATTCAAGTAAAGGGTGGGTAACTCCAGCTCCTTGAATCAAGAGCCCTTCCCCGTCAACAAGTATATTGGTACCCTTTGATCACCATTTTCCCGGTCGCTCACAGAGTCAGGAGTCATGATCCGGTACTAGCAGACGGAGTGTAATAAAGTTGGTAGAATTACCCACAATATATAAAGTAAAAGGACACAAGTGCAACTAATGTGATATTTTTATTGTGGGAACGTTTCGCTCGCCTGGAGAGCGAAACGTAACGGCTTGACAAAGCTCCTGGAGAGCGAAACGTCGCCACAATAAAAATGTCAAATTAGTTGCACTTGTGTTCTTTTACTTCACATAGCAGACGGAGGTTCGAGTCTACCCCTTTCCTTGTGTTGTATGACTCACACGGGTTTACTGCAGGACATAAATAAAAATATAAATCTTGACTTCCTTGTTGTTGATCAGATAGCGCAGTTTACATTTATGGTGTATTCTTCTGGTTCTTCTCGTGTCAAGTCATCTTTCTCTAGAAATTATGTTAAATGTTTGCAGTAAGTGACGGCAGTCACAAAGTGGAGGTCACTTGTGTAGCAGCACTGGACACTGCTGGTGCTGTCCACCTTGTATGGCACCAGAGACCTGGCAAAACTGCAGACACCTGGAATCTGGCTCTGCTACATCTCCCTTGTAATTACCTTCAGGGTAGCTCGCTCCTTCAGAGTAATCCTTAGTGTAGTTCTTAATGCGACAGAGTCTGCATAACACTAAGTCAGTACCAGTGTTCCACAGGGAAGTTTGATCCACTGTTGTGGAATGTCTACTTCAATGACCTTCTTCAACTCATCCCAGAATGCACTGCCAATGAAGACTATACCCTGACATTTACTGATCCAAGAGAGTAAATGTCCGCTGCTCGCAGGTATATCACTCGCAGGTACATCACTCGCAGGTACATCACTCGCAGGTACATCACTCGCAGGTACATCACTCGCCAGCCTACACTCATCTCAGCCTGGAGAATACCATACAAAGTTACATTTGTTTCTGAGATAACACAAATGATGATGGTCTCTGGCAGTATGATAATGCTGGAGCAATTGTAAGAATGATTAGATGAATATTAAAACCTGGGAATGATGAGGATATCGTATCATCTCTCGAATGACTAGAGTCTGGAACATGATCACGCAATACAGTACACAGACATTAACGAAATAAAATTAATTAACCAAATGAATTCGCCATCCAAAATCTGGCTCCAACGTCCATCCTCTTCCACACATATATACATACATACATACATACACATACATATACATACATACGCACATACATATATACACACATACGTACATACATAAATACATACATACATACATACATACATACATACATACATACATACATACATACATACATGCACACATACATACATACATACATACATACATACATACATACATACATACATACATACATACATACATACATACAAACATACATACATAGATACATACATACATACATGCATATATACATATATATACATACATATAGATACATACATACATGCGTACATACATACATACATATACATACATACATACATACATACATACATACATACATAAATACATACATACATACATACATACATACATACATACATACATACATACATACACACATACATACATACATACATACATACATACATACATACATACATACATACATTCATATATACATACATACATAGGTATCTTGCCAGGAATGTGCAGACATCACAACTAGAATGACCCTCCGAACTGCACGATCTGTACCCAACCTTCAGAGTGCAGGCACCGTACCTCTCACCTCCAGGACTCGAGTCCTGCTAACCGGCTTCCTTGAATCTTGCTCACACTCCAACAGCACGTCAAGCCACAAAAAACAGTTATCTCTACTCAATCTTGTTTATATAATAACAATAAAGATTAAACGAAGATAAATCTAGGAAAGCTTTTAATAAGAAGCAACAGCAGCAGGTGACTGTTCTTAGTCTGTCAATATAAAGTGGAAATCTTAGCCTAACACTGTAACAACCTTCCAGAGAGAGAGAGAGAGAGAGAGAGAGAGAGAGAGAGAGAGAGAGAGAGAGAGAGAGAGAGAGAGAGAGAGAGAGAGAGAGAGAGAGAGAGAGAGAGAGAGAGAGAGAGAGAGAGAGAGAGAGAGAGAGAGAGAGAGAGAGAGAGAGAGAGAGAGAGAGAGAGAGAGAGCGTGACTCACTACACTATGATCAATAACTCATTCAGAATTCGCCTGCGGTAATTACACAGTGCTGGTGAGAACCACCAGTGTAGTAGTAGTGGTAGTGGTGATAGTAGCAGGTAGTTAATAGGTAGTAGTAGTAACATTAGTAGAAGTAGTAGTAGTAATAGTAATAACAGTAGTAGAAGTAGTAGTAGAAGTAATAATAGTAGCAGTAATAGAAGTAATAGTAACAGCAGTAGTAATAACATTAGCAGAAGGAGTAGCAGAAGTAGCAGTAGTAGTAATATTAGCAGTAGCACTAATACTGCTTAGTTGAACTTGTAATATTAGTAAGCGTCGTGTTGTTGTAACATTACTACCAGTAGCGGTAGTAATGCTACAACAACAACTACTACTACTATTACTACTACTAGAAATAATAGTAGTATAAATACTAGTAGTAGTAGCAACAATAGTCATGTGGTATCCTTTAAGGAGAAGATTAAAGTGGTCGTCTCAATCATTATATTTCTTTCTACTTTCTCTAACTCTACAATATTTTCATCTCAAGAACTCTTCCTCCTCCTAATGTCGAAACGTTTCGCCTACGTAGTAGGCTTCTTCAGTCAAACACAGAGGCAGTACGTAAGTCTTCAGCGTCAACTCCTCCATTTACTGGATTGAGATTTTGAACGCTTGTGTACGGTAACGAGGCACTCTGGCTGAACCACTAAGCAATAGTGCTTAAAGTACCAAGGGAAGGAAGGGTATCACAGAGTACAGGTACCATAACTCACGAAATCGTAATGACACGATTGCAAACAAATCATACCGCGGGCAGGGATTGAATTCGTGGCGAGTGATTCGTAAAATGTACCTAGCTGGATGAATCTTATTATAACCAGCTGGCCCAGTGACTCACGCGCTGGCCTGGAGTTTCTCGACTCACTCGTCTCGAGGTACCATAGCTGTAACTATCAAATTTTAAGTTATTCCAGATTCGCAGAAAGGGCCTAGCAACTATTTCTCTGAAAGATAATTTTCAAAATTAAAAAGTAAGCTCTAGAGATTACATAATTTCCAGGAGCTTTGTGAAGCCGTAACGGCTTGACAAAGCTCCTGGAGAGCGAAACGTTGCCACAGTAAAATGTCACATTAGTTGCACTTGTGTCCTTTTACCTAACATATTGTCGGTAATTCTACCAACATTATTACAAAGCCTAACCTAACCTAACCTAATCTTACCTAACCTAGCCTAAGCTTACCTAGCCTAACCTAGATCATATCGTGGGAGCCACCATGCTTACTACGACCAAAAAAAAAAAAAACTGCCAAGCAAGGCTCCATAGGCCTAGTGCAGTGCTCCTGTGTTCCTGCATGACAAGTGGTTGATAACTCAAGTAGAGTCAAGAGATAATTAACCACAACAGAGCAGCATACACATACAACATTATCACATATCCCCCCAACATACATCTGTCCAACATGAGCAAAACACTGACAACATAACCGATGTTTCGACTGAACAGAGTACTCGTACTCAAGAATAACACTTTTCAATGCAATATATATATATATATATATATATATATATATATATATATATATATATATATATATATATATATATATATATATATATATATATATATATATATATATATATATATATTTATATCAGTGAATATTCTAGTGTGTTGCACACTCCAGGATGACGTCTGTTGAATATGTAAGAGAAAGTGACGAGTGAATATGAGAGAACATGACACTGGACCCCTCGTCCACTTCTACTTGTGTGAATATTTATGTTTCTCTAGTCCAGCCTCTTGGTCTTCCCATGCATAGCCAGGCTCACCATTGTTTACAGTCGACGTCACCATTGTTTATAGTCACCGTCAGCGTTGTTTGCAATCAACGCAACAAGCAAAAGTAATAACCATCTTGGCAGTGTATTACATAAGTATGTATATCAATATTTTGTATCAGATGAACAAGATACTTGTGCAACACTTGTGCAACACTTGTGCAACACTTGTGCAACACTTGTGCAACACTTGTGCAACACTTGTGCAACACTTGGGTGTTCTTAGTGCGGAGACGTTTCGCCCATCAGTGGCTTAATGCAACACAAAGAATATTACTGGAGATGGTGGAAGATTTGAAGGTGTTTGAGGCGGTCAATCATCAGTCTTGAAAGACACTTTCTACATGAAAGAATTTTAAGGACTTTGACCTTTAAAGAGAGAATATCTTAGTGGTGAGGAACTCTTGACTCAAGGGGCAAGTGGAACTACTTTTGCCCCTCTCTAAATCACACCACCCCTCTCTAAATCACACCATCCCTCTCTAAATCACACCACCCCTCTCTAAATCACACCATCCCTCTCTAAAACACACCACCCCTCCCTAAATCACACCATCCCTCTCTAAATCACACCACCCCTCTCTAAATCACACCACCCCTCTCTAAATCACACCATCCCTCTCTAAATCACACCACCCCTCTCTAAATCACACCATCCCTCTCTAAATCACACCACCCCTCTCTAAATCACACCATCCCTCTCTAAATCACACCACCCCTCTCTAAATCACACCACCCCTCTCTAAATCACACCACCCCTCTCTAAATCATACCACCCCTCTCTAAATCACACCACCCCTCTCTAAATCATACCACCCCTCTCTAAATCACACCACCCCTCTCTAAATCACACCACCCCTCTCTAAATCACACCACCCCTCTCTAAATCATACCACCTCCTCTCTAAATCACACCACCCCTCTCTAAATCACACCACCCCTCTCTAAATCACACCACCCCTCTCTAAATCACACCACCCCTCTCTAAATCACACCACCCATCTCTAAATCATACCACCTCCTCTCTAAATCACACCACCCCTCTCTAAATCACACCACCCCTCTCTAAATCACACCACCCATCTCTAAATCATACCACCTCCTCTCTAAATCACACCCCTCTTCCCCTCTCTAAATCACATTCCCTCTTCGCCCCTTTCATTCCTCAAATGCCATCTAACCCTTACGGCTTTTGCGCTTTCATGCTAAAAATAATAATCAATGACTTTGACAAGAATGCTAAATATCAATCGTAAAAGGGACATATTATCCTCTCAGCAATCATCCTGAAGGTAATCATCCTATTTCACCCAGAGAATGATTAGCGTCAAGACGCTCAAAGTCAAGAGGTCTTAGCATGCTTAAGCCTGAAGCTTGAAGTTGAAGCTTGAAGTCTGAAGCTTGAAGTCTGAAGCTTGAAGTCTGAAGCTTTAAGTCTGAAGCTTGAAGTCTGAAGCTTGAAGTCTGAAGCTTGAAGTCTGAAGATTGAAGTCTGAAGCTTGAAGTCTGAAGCTTGAAGTCTGAAGCTTGAAGTCTGAAGCTTGAAGTCTGAAGCTTGAAGTGTGTGTGTGAGGAGTCAGTCTTGTGTAGGACTTGGAATATTTGAAATAGTATCGTGACAGTCCTATTTGTACGGAGGTATGCAAAATGCATGTGAAGGGTGGGTGGTGGTGGGCTGGGTGGTAGTGGGCTGGGTGGGGTGGGGGTGGGTCGTGGTGGGGTGGTAGTGGGTGGTGGACGGCAGGGGTGATCTGTAATGGTCTCGGTCCAGCCTTAACACCCCCTCCCTACCTCCTTGGCCCTTCCCGTCTATTTCCCTGCTGCCAGTGGTGGTCTCCTGACCCGTAGAGCGAGTAATGACCCGCCAGCACTCTCACACTAGCTTATCCTCTTCTCTCTCTCTCTCTCTCTCTCTCTCTCTCTCTCTCTCTCTCTTTCTCTTTCTTCTCCTCCTCCACTTCTCGTGTACGTGGAGGTAAGGGAGGAGAAGCACTGTCAAATCTCAAAGCAGTGGAGTTTGGACCAGATATAAAATGTAGACACTGGAGTGTGAAGGAACCCAGAGGTAAGAAGCCAGACACATAACCTCAGTGGGTTATCCTGGGTTATACATAAATGGTTCACAGTACCAGCAATATGAAGGATCAGACACATGTGAAACATATGAGTATCGTTATTTGTAGACGTTTCGCCATCCAGTGGCTTTATCAGTACAATTCAAGGGCACAATGTAAAGACTGTACAACTATATACAAAAACGAGGTAATCCGTCCCTCAACCTTGACGTAGGTGATGAGTACCGTAATCTTCACTAATAATAATTATAATAATAATAATAATAATAATAATAATAATAATAATAATAATAATAATAATAATAATATATTTACTACAAGTACATATAGAGGGTTATACAGGTCTAGCTGACATCAATGACATACTACTATATAGAAAGCCGCTTGTTATGCTGAACATTTCGGGCAAATTAGGTCAGTTTTGTCCCAGGATGCAACTCACACCAGTCGACTAACACCCAGGTACTTATTTTACTGATGGGTGAATATAGACAACCGGTATAAAGAAACACGCCCAATGTTTCTACCCTCGCTGGGAAACGAACCCAGACACTCGCCGTGTGAAGCCAGGCCACGGGGCCTGTACTCATCAGTTACTTGATACCACACACACAACAGGTACTGGATACAATAAACACAACAGGAACTGGATACCACACACACCTCAGGTACTGGATACAATACACACAACAGGTACTGGATACAATATACACAACAGGAACTGGATACCACACACACCTCAGGTACTGGATACAATACACACAACAGGTACTGGATACAATATACACAACAGGTACTGGATACAATATACACAACGGGCACTTGATATTATGTACTCAACGAGTATTGGACACCATACACGCAACGGATACTGTAGTGAGGCCCGAATATTCTTGAAGAAGTAAAGGGACAAACTTGACTTCAGAAGAGACCAGTCATGAGGCAGACATGAAACAGGCATGAAGCAAGGATGAGGCAGGCATGAAGCAGTCATGAAGCAGGCATAAAGCAGGCATGAGGCAGACATACACACAACGAGAGAAGAGGTGAAGAAACTACTGAATAAGAATGTAATGGGTAATGGGACCAGACAACATCTTCGTGGGTTCTGAGAGACAGCGGAACTGTGTAACCCACTAGCAGTGATATTCAACAAGTCAACTGAAGCAAATCAGCTGCCAGAGGTCTGGAAAACAGCAAATGTAGTCTCAATATTTAAAAAGAAAGAGGACACAAAGTTAGCAGTAAACTACAAGACAGTGTTATTGACATACATAATATTTAAAGTTGTGGAGAAGATTATCAGGAGAGTAATGCAGCAAAGGAATGGAATTATAAACAACAACCAGCATAGGTTGATATGGTAAATAATGTCTCATAAATCTTCTAGAGTTTTATGACGAGGTAACAAAGGTTAGGCAAGTGGGGGAGAGAGATAGGTGGACTGTATTAAGACGTTTTATAGAGTACCTCACAAGAGACTGAGATAAAAGCTAGAGGAACAGGCAGGAGTAACAGGGAATGCACTGTCACAGAGGATCAAGGAATACTTAAAAAGGTAGGAAACAGCAAGTAATTGTCCGGGAGGCATCGAAATGGGCGAGTGTGACGAGAGGGGTTCCACAAGGGTGAGTACTTGGACCAGTACTGTTTCATGTGTATGTTAAAGACTTAGCAGAAGAAATCAAGTCAGAGGTGCCCCTGTTTGCAGACGACGTAAAACTAATGAGAATACAAAAACGAGCAGACCAGGAAACACTACAAATGGGTCTGGGTATGGAGAAGATCATCAGGAGAAGAGTTTGCAACGAGATTAATCCCAGAGCCGAGGGGTCTGAGTTATGAGGATAGGCTAGAAGAGCTGAAAGTGATGATATTAGAAGACAGAAGAACCAGAAATGACATGTTTACGTCGTACAAAATACTGAGAGGAATAACAAGGACTGACAGGGCGATTTTTTTGAGAGGCGGGTCACAGGTACACCAGGACACAACTGGAAGTTAAAAACATAGATGAATCACAGAGAGGTTAGGAAATATTTCTTAAGCCTTAGAGTGGTCAGGAAGTGGGTCAACCTGGATACTGAAATAGTAGATGCGGGATTCATACATAGCTTTAAGACT
>NC_091338.1:14966524-14969024 GCF_038502225.1 Cherax quadricarinatus
TGTCAATCAAGGCACACTACTGCCACCTGGGAACAGTACTGCCAATCAAGGCACACTACTGCTACCTGGGAACAGTACTGTCAATCAAGGCACACTACTGCCACCTGGGAACAGTACTGTTCCAGCAAAGGCGCTTCCTGTGATCATACTTGCTTGGAACTCTTCCTCCTCTTTTCCGCAACATTGCAAGCTCATGATGATGTATTGATTGCAACACATAAGGCCTAGAGCTATCATTCAACTCCTTCACCCCCCTACCGTGGTTGTTTTACAGGATGTTCAGTGAGGACAAATTTCAGTTACTATGTTATGGAAGAACTGAAGAAATGAGCAGAAGATCAGAGTGGAAAACAAATTCAAAACATTCAATAGAACGTAAGTCAAATGTGAGACCTGGGAGTGATAATGTCAGATCTCACGTTCAAGGAGCACAACAAGTGTTATTATCCTAACTGCTAGAAAAGTAATAAGTTAGATAACTAGAATCTTCAAAACAAGGGATGCCAAGCCATCCCTTGTTTCGAAGGTCACTCGTTCTCTCTAGGCTGTAATATTGCTGTGTACTAACTGCCTCCTTCAAGGCAGACGAAATTGCTGAGCTGGAGAATGTACAAAGAACCTTCACACCTTGTATAACCTCAATCAAGCACCTAAATTACTGGGGGTACTTAAAGTACATAGAAGTGTGCTTCTTACAACGTAGGCGAGAAAGATACATGATAATCTACAACTGGAAGATTCTGTAAGGACAGGTAACAGAACTACACACCAGAATCACTACAGATGAACACAAAAGGCTGCTTGACAGACGGTGTAGGATACCTCTAATGAAAATCAAGGAAGTGATGTGTACACTGAGAAAACTCAGAGGGACCACGACTCTTCAACATCCTGAACCCGTGTGGGTCATTCGATACAAGAAGTGGTGCAGACTCGATTCTCTGTCGTATAACTGTAAGACACACACACACACACACACACACACACACACACACACACACACACACACTACCTAGCAGCACTCAGACTGTAACACCGTGAATTCATGATGATCTGATTGTTCAGTTAATGGCGACATGATTGTTCACTTAATGGCGCTCTGATTGTTCAGTTAATGGTGCTTTAATTGCTCAATTAATGACGTTCTTATTGCTGAATACATTAATGACGCTCTGACTGCAGCAGAAGTGTAGTGCTGACGTACATCCTGGTCAGCAGGAGTGTAGTGCTGACGTACATCCTGGTCAGCAGCAGTGTAGTGCTGACGTACATCTTGGTCAGCAGCAGTGTAGTGCTGACGTACATCCTGGTCAGCAGCAGTGTAGTGCTGACGTACATCCTGGTCAGCAGCAGTGTAGTGCTGACGTACATCCTGGTCAGCAGCAGTGTAGTGCTGACGTACATCCTGGTCAGCAGCAGTGTAGTGCTGACGTACATCCTGGTCAGCAGCAGTGTAGTGCTGACGTACATCCTGGTCAGCAGGAGTGTAGTGCTGACGTACATCCTGGTCAGCAGCAGTGTAGTGCTGACGTACATCTTGGTCAGCAGCAGTGTAGTGCTGACGTACATCCTGGTCAGCCGGAGTGTAGTGCTGACGTACATCCTGGTCAACAGGAGTGTAGTACTGACGTACATCCTGGTCAGCAGGAGTGTAGTGCTGACGTACATCCTGGTCAGCAGCAGTGTAGTGCTGACGTACATCTTGGTCAGCAGCAGTGTAGTGCTGACGTACATCCTGGTCAGCCGGAGTGTAGTGCTGACGTACATCCTGGTCAACAGGAGTGTAGTGCTGACGTACATCCTGGTCAGCCGGAGTGTAGTGCTGACGTACATCCTGGTCAGCAGCAGTGTAGTGCTGACGTACATCCTGGTCAGCAGCAGTGTAGTGCTGACGTACATCCTGGTCAACAGGAGTGTAGTACTGACGTACATCCTGGTCAGCAGCAGTGTAGTGCTGACGTACATCCTGGTCAACAGGAGTGTAGTGCTGACGTACATCCTGGTCAGCAGCAGTGTAGTGCTGACGTACATCCTGGTCAGCCGGAGTGTAGTGCTGACGTACATCCTGGTCAACAGGAGTGTAGTGCTGACGTACATCCTGGTCAGCAGCAGTGTAGTGCTGACGTACATCCTGGTCAGCAGCAGTGTAGTGCTGACGTACATCCTGGTCAGCAGCAGTGTAGTGCAGACGTACATCCTGGTCAGCCGGAGTGTAGTGTTGACGTACATCCTGGTCAGCAGGAGTGTAGTGCTGACGTACATCCTGGTCAGCAGGAGTGTAGTGCTGACGTACATCCTGGTCAGCAGGAGTGTAGTGCTGACATATATCCTGGTCAACAGGAGTGTAGTGCTGACACATATCCTAGTCAGCAGCAGTGTAGTGCTGACATATATCATGGTCAGTGTAGTGCTGACATATATCCTGGTCAGTGTAGTGTTGACATATATCCTGGTCAGTGTAATGCTGACATATATCCTGGTCAGTGTAGTGCTGACATAT
>NC_091338.1:14974024-14976524 GCF_038502225.1 Cherax quadricarinatus
GACAGAAATGAAAGTGAACACAACACAAGGTTCTAACACACAGGCAGAGATGGAAGTGAACACAACACAAGGTTCTAACACACAGGCAGAGATGGAAGTGAACACAACACAAGGTTCTAACACACAGGCAGAGATGGAAGTGAACACAACACAAGGTTCTAACACACAGGCAGAGATGGAAGGGAAGAAGTGAGATAAACAGAACAGCTAAGTATCAATAGGTCAAAGGAGTGCAAGAATGGTCGTGAGTGAAGTGTACTGGGGAAGTATGTTGCGAATTCTGGACCCAGGAGCCAGAGGTCAACCCCCCTGCATATACAACTGAGTACACACACACTTGTGGGTTGGGAACATATCGTACCCGGTTAATTAGCACTCATAAGGCGGAGGGGAGGTGGAAGGTGAGAGGGAGGGGAAAGGGAGGGGGAAGGGGATAGGGGAAGGGAAGAGAAGGGGAGTGGAGGGGGATGGGAGGGGGAGGGGAGGGGGAAAGGAGGTGGTTCAACAGCAGGGGAGGCGGACACATAGTATACACAGTGTCTGTATCCTACAGTAAAGTCAGTGCGAGTTGACTTTAACCCCCTATTTTAGGTAACCCCCTATTTTAGGTAACCCCCTATTTTAGGTAACCCCCTTTTTTAGGTATTTAACCATCTGTTTTAGATATTAAGGTGTTGTTGCGTGGTGGTGGCATGCAGTGGTAGTGACACTGGTGTGGGTGATGCACCTTAACACACCGTCAATCAACCAGTTGCAGCGTCGACACACAAATTCTATTCTTAGATGTAGAAATCAAACAGAACTGATATTGTAATGAGAGTGAAGATCGGGTGATAGCTCTAAGAGCTAATTCTCTAACTTTACTATCCTGGTCTCCTCACAGTGGTAAAGTTACTTAGAAAAACTTAAAATGAAACTGGTGTGTGTCTGCAGTGCGTGACTGGCTTTCTTGGCTTATTCCGGGTTTAGTAATCCTCCTGGGTTACCTAAACGAAGACCCTGTTATTGTTCAAAGCATCTCTTGCCAACAAGAACAGTCTTAAAAGGTCTTTAATGGGACTGTACGTGACTGGTCTTTAAAGAAGCTATACTTGAGAGGTGAAGCGTACCCTGGAGTCCGCAGCACCAGTGTTGAACCCTTGATTAGTTTACTGCATCAAATTAACCTGCGAGGTTTCCACTAGACTGGCACCAGAGCTATGAAGTGATACTCTACAAGCAGTAACAACCTGGTTGATCAGACTTTGTTCCACTAAGAGGAGTCCTGGTACGGGAACGGGCAGAGGGGGGGGGGGAAATGACCCCACTGAAAACATCCTTCAGGAAAGACAGACTACATTACATGAAGCAGCGTAGATCATGAGGAGATATGTTCATGACATCGCAAATAGATAGGACAAACTAAAGGAAGGGGGGCGGGTGGTTTCCTTGATGATGTTGAAGGTTCATGAGGCAAGGAATTAGAGCTGCCATGTTCGGATCAAACCTGAAGGACCCGTACGAGTTGAGCACTTCCTTACTTGATCAGAAGGTAAAGAGAGTGACCCAAGAGCTGGGGTTTAACTATTAATATTATTTCTAATAGCAGTACACCTACACTAGAAGTACACACGGAATAGGAGCACATTCACAAAGGGAGTGCACACAGACGTACACATAACAGGAGTAAACGCAACACACACATACACACACACCCACACACACACACAAACACACACACAAAGAGACCTGGACAGGCTGGACATGTGGTCCAGAAACTGGCTTCTCGAATTCAATCCAGCCAAATGCAAAGTCATGAAGATTGGGGAGGGGCAAAGAAGACCGCAGACAGAGTATAGGCTAGGTGGACAAAGACTACAGACCTCACTCAGGGAGAAAGACCTTGGGGTGACCATAACACCGAGCACATCACCGGAGGCACACATTAACCAAATAACTGCTGCAGCATACGGGCGCCTGTCAAACCTGAGAATAGCGTTCTGATACCTTAATAAGGAATCGTTCAAGACACTGTACACTGTGTATGTTAGGCCCATACTGGAGTATGCAGCACCAGTCTGGAACCCACACCTGGTCAAGCACGTCAAGAAGTTAGAGAAAGTACAAAGGTTTGCAACAAGGCTAGTCCCAGAACTCAGGGGAATATCGTACGAGGAAAGGTTGAGGGAAATCGGACTGACGACACTGGAGGACAGGAGGGTCAGTGGAGACATGATAACGACATACAAGATACTGCGGGGAATAGACAAGGTGGACAGAGATAGGATGTTCCAGAGAGGGGACACAGAAACAAGGGGTCACAACTGGAAGATGAAGACTCAGACGAGTCACAGGGACGTTAGGAAGTATTTCTTCAGTCATAGAGTCGTCAGGAAGTGGAATAGCCTAGCAAGTGAAGTAGTGGAGGCAGGAGCCATACATAGTTTTAAGAAGAGGTATGACAAAGCTCAGGAAGCAGAGAGGGAGAGGACCTAGTAGCTGAGTCTCGACCCCTGCAACC
>NC_091338.1:14981524-14994024 GCF_038502225.1 Cherax quadricarinatus
TCATCTTATATATAGTTATCATGTCTCATCTTATACATGGTTATCATGTCTCATCTTATACATAGTTATCATGTCTCATCTTATACATGGTTATCATGTCTCATCTTATACATGGTTATCATGTCTCATCTTATACATAGTTATCATGTCTCATCTTATACATGGCTATCATGTCTCATCTTATACATGGTTATCATGTCTCATCTTATACATGGTTATCATGTCTCATCTTATACATGGTTATCATGTCTCATCTTATATATGTTTATCATGTCTTATCATATACATGGTTATCATGTCTCATCTTATATATGTTTATCATGTCTCATCTTATACATGGTTATCATGTCTCATCTTATATATGTTTATCATGTCTTATCATATACATGGTTATCATGTCTCATCTTATATATGTTTATCATGTCTTATCATATACATGGTTATCATGTCTCATCTTATATATGTTTATCATGTCTTATCATATACATGGTTATCATGTCTCATCATATACATGGTTATCATGTCTCATCTTATACATGGTTATCATGTCTCATCATATACATGGTTATCATGTCTCATCTTATATATGTTTATCATGTCTCATCTTATACATGGTTATCATGTCTCATCATATACATGGTTATCATGTCTCATCTTATATATGTTTATCATGTCTCATCATATACATAGTTATCATGTCTCATCTTATATATGTTTATCATGTCTCATCATATACATGGTTATCATGTCTCATCTTATATATGGTTATCATGTCTCATCTTATATATGGTTATCATGTCTCATCTTATATATGGTTATCATGTCTCATCTTATATATGGTTATCATGTCTCATCATATATATGGTTATCATGTCTCATCTTATATATGGTTATCATGTCTCATCTTATATATGGTTATCATGTCTCATCTTATATATGGTTATCATGTCTCATCATATATATGGTTATCATGTCTCATCTTATATATGGTTATCATGTCTCATCTTATATATGGTTATCATGTCTCATCTTATATATGGTTATCATGTCTCATCATATATATGGTTATCATGTCTCATCTTATATATGGTTATCATGTCTCATCTTATATATGGTTATCATGTCTCATCTTATATATGGTTATCATGTCTCATCTTATATATGGTTATCATGTCTCATCATATATATGGTTATCATGTCTCATCTTATATATGGTTATCATGTCTCATCTTATATATGGTTATCATGTCTCATCTTATATATGGTTATCATGTCTCATCATATATATGGTTATCATGTCTCATCTTATGTATGGTTATCATGTCTCATCTTATATATGGTTATCATGTCTCATCTTATATATGGTTATCATGTCTCATCTTATATATGGTTATCATGTCTCATCTTATACATAGTTATCATGTCTCATCTTATATATGGTTATCATGTCTCATCTTATATATGGTTATCATGTCTCATCATATATATGGTTATCATGTCTCATCTTATATATGGTTATCATGTCTCATCTTATATATGGTTATCATGTCTCATCATATATATGGTTATCGTGTCTCATCATATATATGGTTATCATGTCTCATCTTATATATGGTTATCATGTCTCATCTTATATATGGTTATCATGTCTCATCATATATATGGTTATCATGTCTCATCATATATATGGTTATCATGTCTCATCTTATATATGGTTATCATGTCTCATCATATATATGGTTATCATGTCTCATCTTACATATGGTTATCATGTCTCATCTTATATATGGTTATCATGTCTCATCTTATATATGGTTATCATGTCTCATCTTATATATGGTTATCATGTCTCATCATATATATGGTTATCATGTCTCATCATATATATGGTTATCATGTCTCATCATATATATGGTTATCATGTCTCATCATATATATGGTTATCATGTCTCATCATATATATGGTTATCATGTCTCATCATATATATGGTTATCATGTCTCATCTTATATATGGTTATCATGTCTCATCATATATATGGTTATCATGTCTCATCTTATATATGGTTATCATGTCTCATCTTATATATGGTTATCATGTCTCATCTTATATATGGTTATCATGTCTCATCTTATATATGGTTATCATGTCTCATCATATATATGGTTATCATGTCTCATCATATATATGGTTATCATGTCTCATCATATATATGGTTATCATGTCTCATCATATATATGGTTATCATGTCTCATCATATATATGGTTATCATGTCTCATCATATACATGGTTATCATGTCTCATCTTCATACTACTCAGCTCTGGCGGCCATTTTGTACTTCACCTTTCTAACTATCTATGTGTTTTTTCCAGTTGTGTTCACTCTAATATAACTTATAAACAACTTTCATAATATTTCACCATCCATATATTGGTAACTTACGATTTTTTTGTTTAATTTCGTTTATATAATCTTTGAAGATCATTATTTTTATTAATAATGACTCCTGGGTACTTTTGTCTATCTGGTACTTTTGTCTATCTGGTACTTTTGTCTATCTGGTACTTTCAATATTTTTGTAAAAAGTCGAAATTCATTTGGCCTGATTTCTCTTTATCCCATTTTTTTTACATGGTATTTATCTAAATTAAAATCCGTTACCCGTCTTTCACTCTATGTGTCTTTTTTCACTTTTTATAAGATTTTTGCATATCTGCAAATATATTTATATAATTATTCTCTCTTCTAAGTCATTTATATCAACTAGAAACATAATTAGGGGAAAGTACAGATCCTTGTGGCACCCCACTTGTGATATTTTCCCATCCTGATATTTTTCCTCTTATAATTCTACATTTTCTTCTCATGTAGAAGGTCTGTCATACATTGTAATAATTTACCTGTAATTCCTCCCATATTTCGCATATTGAAATTAGTTTTTCACAGTCTTAAATCCACTTTTATCTAACATTTTCTTCAACAATTTCCCAAGAATACTTCTCAACAAGAGGACCCATACTTTAAAGGGTCTTCCTTCACATCTTTTTTTAAAATATAGTCACAATATGTGTCATCTTGCATGTGTTGAAACTCCACAAAATTTCCCCAGTGGGTAAAACAACTCCCCTGGACGTTGTTGTAACACCCAGGATGCTTCCTCTGCTCCACCAACTTTTCTTTCATCAACATCTAATAACAATTTCTCTAATTCCTCTTTAGCTCTTGAAATTATCTCCTAATTCAGCTGTCTGTCTGGAATTAAAATTTCCTACACAAAAAAATATTTCTCGAAAACAATGACTAATTTCCAGTTTAATACTTAACATTTTTCTTCCTTTACTCCAGTGATTTTTATCGTAGTTATTTATTATCATTTTTTTGCCTTTAAGATTTAGTTTACGTATTTTTATGAACTTAAATCAAAGTTTTGGTTCAACTTTCCTGTTATGATCTTACGTGTGTTTACATCCTTCTCAGGGTCCCCCACTAACCTCAAAATCAAATTCAAAGCTTTTGATAACGTATGTACATGCAAGAGACACTTAGATATTTAGAAATTTAGAAAGAACACTAAAAAGAGCAGATTAGAAACTTGAGTAAAACACAGCACCATAAAGGAGAACACGATAACACTACCATGGAGAACATAACACTACCATGGAGAACACGATAACACTACCATGGAGGAGAACATAACACTACCATGGAGAACACGATAACACTACCATGGGGGAAAACATAACACTACCATGGAGAACACGATAACACTACCATGGAGGAGAACATAACACTACCATGGAGAACACGATAACACTACCATGGAGGAGAACATAACACTACCATGGAGAACACGATAACACTACCATGGAGGAGAACATAACACTACCATGGAGAACACGATAACACTACCATGGAGGAGAACATAACACTACAATGGAGGAGAACACGATAACACTACCATGGAGGAGAACACGATAACACTAGCATGGAGGAGAACATAACACTACAATGGAGGAGAACACGATAACACTACCATGGAGGAGAACATAACACTACCATGGAGGAGAACATAACACTACCATGGAGAACACGATAACACTACCATGGAGGAGAACATAGCACTACCATGGAGAACACGATAACACTACCATGGAGGAGAACATAACACTACAATGGAGGAGAACACGATAACACTACCATGGAGGAGAACATAACACTACCATGGAGGAGAACATGATAACACCATAATGGAGGAGAACATGATAACACCACAATGGAGGAGAACATGATAACACTACCATGGAGGAGAACATGATAGCACTACCATGGAGGAGAACATGATAACACTACCATGGAGGAGAACATGATAACACTACCATGGAGGAGAACATGATAACACTACCATGGAGGAGAACATGATAACACTACCATGGAGGAGAACATGATAACACTTCCATGGAGGAGAACATGATAACACCACAATGGAGGAGAACATGATAACACTACCATGGAGGAGAACATGTTAACACTACAATGGAACAGAACATGATAACACCACCATAGAGGAGAATATGATAACACTACCATGGAGGAGAACATGATAACATTACCATGGAGGAGAACATGATAACACTACCATGGAGGAGAACATGATAACACTACCATGGAGGAGAACATGATAACACTACCGTGGAGGAGAACATGATAGCACTACCATGGAGGAGAACATGATAACACTACCATGGAGGAGAACATGATAACACTACCATGGAGGAGAACATGATAACACTACCGTGGAGGAGAACATGATAGCACTACCATGGAGGAGAACATGATAACACTACCGTGGAGGAGAACATGATAACACTACCGTGGAGGAGAACATGATAGCACTACCACGGAGGAGAACACGATAACACTACAATGGAACAGAACATGATAACACTAGCATGGAGGAGAACATGATAGCACTACCATGGAGGAGAACATGATAACACTACCGTGGAGGAGAACATGATAACACTACCGTGGAGGAGAACATGATAGCACTACCATGGAGGAGAACACGATAACACTACAATGGAACAGAACATGATAACACTAGCATGGAGGAGAACATGATAACACTACCATGGAGGAGAACATGATAACATAAGATCATTAACAAACACCTAATTATTTACCATCATCAGCGAAGTCCTTTTAACTTAACAGCATTAGCAGAGATCTAATTATTAACAGCATTAGCAGAGATCTAATTATTAACAGCATTAGCAGAGATCTAATTATTAACAGCATTAGCAAAGATCTAATTATTAACAGCATTAGCAGAGACCTAATTATTAACAGCATTAGCAGAGATCTAATTAGTAACAGCATTAGCAGAGATCTAATTATTAACAGCATTAGCAGAGATCTAATTATTAACAGCATTAGCAGAGATCTAATTATTAACAGCATTAGCAAAGATCTAATTATTAACAGCATTAGCAGAGACCTAATTATTAACAGCATTAGCAGAGATCTAATTATTAACAGCATTAGCAGAGATCTAATTATTAACAGCATTAGCAGAGATCTAATTATTAACAGCATAAGCAGAGATCTAATTATTAACAGCATTAGCAGAGATCTAATTAGTAACAGCATTAGCAGAGATCTAATTATTAACAGCATTAGCAGAGACCTAATTATTAACCGAATTAGCAGAGATCTAATTATTAACAGCATTAGCAGAGATCTAATTATTAACAGCATTAGCAGAAATCTAATTAACAGCATTAGCAGAGATCTAATTATTAACAGCATTAGCAGAGATCTAATTATTAACAGCATTAGCAGAGATCTAATTATTAACAGCATTAGCAGAGATCTAATTATTAACAGCATTAGCAGAGATCTAATTATTAACAGCATTAGCAGAGATCCAATTATTAACAGCATTAGCAGAGATCTAATTATTAACAGCATTAGCAGAGATCTAATTATTAACCGCATTAACAGAGATCTAATTATTAACAGCATTATCAGAGATCTAATTATTAACAGCATTAGCAGAGATCTAATTGTTAACCGCATTAACAGAGATCTGATTATTAACAGCATTATCAGAGATCTAATTATTAACAGCATTAGCAGAGACCTAATTATTAACCGCATTAGCAGAGACCTAATTATTAACAGCATTAGGAGAGATCTAATTATTAACAGCATTAGGAGAGATCTAATTATTAACAGCATTAGCAGAGATCTGATTATTAACAGCATTAGCAGAGACCTAATTATTAACAGCATTAGAGGAGACCTAATTATTAACAGCATTAGCAGAGATCTAATTATTAACAGCATTAGCAGAGATCTAATTATTAACAACATTAGCAGAGACCTAATTATTAACAGCATTAGAGGAGACCTAATTATTAACAGCATTAGCAGAGATCTAATTATTAACAGCATTATCAGAGATCTAATTATTAACAACATTAGCAGAGACCTAATTATTAACCGCATTAGAGGAGACCTAATTATTAACAGCATTAGCAGAGATCTAATTATTAACAGCATTAGCAGAGATCTAATTATTAACAGCATTAGCAGAGACCTAATTATTAACAGCATTAGCAGAGATCTAATTATTAACAGCATTAGCAAAGATCTAATTATTAACAGCATTAGCAGAGATCTAATTATTAACAGCATTAGCAGAGATCTAATTATTAACAGCATTAGCAAAGATCTAATTATTAACAGCATTAGCAGAGATCTAATTATTAACAGCATTAGCAGAGATCTAATTATTAACAGCATTAGCAGAGATCTAATTATTAACAGCATTAGCAGAGATCTAATTATTAACAGCATTAGCAGAGATCTAATTATTAACAGCATTAGCAGATATCTACTTATTAACAGCATTAGCAGAGATCTAATTATTAACAGCATTAGCAGAGATCTAATTATTAACAGCATTAGCAGAGATCTAATTATTAACAGCATTAGCAGAGACCTAATTATTAACAGCATTAGCAGAGATCTAATTATTAACAGCATTAGCAGAGATCTAATTATTAACAGCATTAGCAGAGATCTAATTATTAACAGCATTAGCAGAGATCTAATTATTAACAGCATTAGCAGATATCTACTTATTAACAGCATTAGCAGAGATCTAATTATTAACAGCATTAGCAGAGATCTAATTATTAACAGCATTAGCAGAGATCTAATTATTAACAGCATTAGCAGAGACCTAATTATTAACAGCATTAGCAGAGACCTAATTATTAACAGCATTAGCAGAGACCTAATTATTAACAGCATTAGCAGAGACCTAATTATTAACAGCATTAGCAGAGATCTAATTATTAACCGCATTAGCAGAGATCTAATTATTAACCGCATTAGCAGAGATCTAATTATTAACAGCATTAGCAGAGATCTAATTATTAACAGCATTAGCAGAGATCTAATTATTAACAGCATTAGCAGAGACGTAATTATTAACAGCATTAGCAGAGACGTAATTATTAACAGCATTAGCAGAGACGTAATTATTAACAGCATTAGCAGAGACATAATTATTAACAGCATTAGCAGAGACCTAATTATTAACAGCATTAGCAGAGACCTAATTATTAACAGCATTAGCAGAGACCTAATTATTAACAGCATTAGCAGAGACCTAATTATTAACAGCATTAGCAGAGATCTAATTATTAACAGCAGTAGCAGAGACCTAATTATTAACAGCATTAGCGGAGATCTAATTATTAACAGCAGTAGCAGAGATTTAATTGTTAGCAGCATTAACAGAGACGTAATTGTTAACAGCATTAGCAGAGACCTAATTATTAACAGCATTAGCAGAGACCTAATTATTAACAACATTAGCAGAGACCTAATTATTAACAGCATTAGCAGAGACCTAATTATTAACAGCATTAGCAGAGACCTAATTGTTAACAGCATTAGCAGAGACATAATTATTAACAGCATTGTCAGAGACATAATTATTAACAGCATTAGCAGAGACCTAATTGTTAACAACATTAGCAGAGACCTAATTACCAATACTTCATAGACACCTCGAACAGAAGATAGTCACCAGCTTCCTAATTACTCGTTGCTATCCTAATCGATGAGCAAGTTAGCTAACAAGTCAATGAATGACTTAATTAGCTAGTTAACTAAGACGGTAAGAAATGCTTTTTTGAATAAGCTAATTAACAGACTAACAAAAAGCTAATAATCCACTCATTGTAGGCTGTTAACTCTTCAATTAGTGACTAATTACCCAGCAAGCCAGGGAGCCAGAGTGTCATGTCTGGGGAGATTATCACCAAGACAGTGCCAGACTGGCACGCTCTCTCTCCCCTCCCTCTCTCCCTCTCCAACCCTCAGTCTCTCTTTCTCTCTGTCTCCCTCGCTCTCTCTCCCCTTCCTCCTCTTTCTCCAGTCTCTCTTTCCATCCCACTCTCTTTTCCCCCTCCCTGTAATCTCTCCCTCCCCACAGTCCCACTCCGTCTTCCCCTCTGTCTCCCTCTCAGTCTCTCTTCTTCCCTCCTCTAGTCTCTCAGCTCAGGCTGACACTGCTGAAGTCTCTCAGCTCAGGCTGACACTGCTTAAGTCTCTCAGCTCAGGCTGACACTGCTGAAGTCTCTCAGCTCAGGCTGACACTGCTGAAGTCTCCCAGCTCAGGCTGACACTACTGAAGCCTCCCAGCTCAGGCTGACACTACTGAAGTCTCCCAGCTCAGGCTGACACTACTGAAGTCTCCCAGCTCAGGCTGACACTACTGAAGTCTCCCAGCTCAGGCTGACACTACTGAAGTCTCCCAGCTCAGGCTGACACTGCTGAAGCCTCCCAGCTAAAGGCTGACACTACTGAAGTCTCCCAGCTCAGGCTGACACTACTGAAGTCTCTCAGCTCCGGCTGACACTACTGAAGTCTCTCAGTTCCGGCTGACACTACTGAAGTCTCCCAGCTCAAGCTGACACTACTGAAGTCTCTCAGCTCCGGCTGACACTACTGAAGTCTCCCAGCTCAGGCTGACACTACTGAAGTCTCCCAGCTCAGGCTGACACTACTGAAATCTCCCAGCTCAGGCTGACACTACTGAAATCTCCCAGCTCAGGCTGACACTACTGAAATCTCCCAGCTCAGGCTGACACTCCTGAAATCTCCCAGCTCAGGCTGACACTACTGAAATCTCCCAGCTCAGGCTGACACTGCTGAAATCTCCCAGCCCAGGCTGACACTACTGAAATCTCCCAGCTCAGGCTGACACTACTGAAATCTCCCAGCTCAGGCTGACACTGCTGAAATCTCCCAGCTCAGGCTGACACTACTGAAATCTCCCAGCTCAGGCTGACACTCCTGAAATCTCCCAGCTCAGGCTGACACTACTGAAATCTCCCAGCTCAGGCTGACACTACTGAAATCTCCCAGCTCAGACTGACACTACTGAAATCTCCCAGCTCAGGCTGACACTACTGAAATCTCCCAGCTCAGGCTGACGCTCCTGAAATCTCCCAGCTCAGGCTGACACTACTGAAATCTCCCAGCTCAGGCTGACACTGCTGAAATCTCCCAGCCCAGGCTGACACTACTGAAATCTCCCAGCTCAGGCTGACACTACTGAAATCTCTCAGCTCAGGCTGACACATTTCAACACCCTGTATAAACACAATCCTGTGTGGTGGAATATAACAGGAAAAGCACAGATAGCATTTGTTCCCACTGTGTAGCTGTCATATAGAATAGTGTAGCAGCACACAGTGGGTGTTCCCACTGTGTAGCTGTTGAATACAAAAAATTATCTTTCACTCTCTCTCTCTCTCTCTCTCTCTTTGTCCAAGTTTGTTTCTTTGTGTCCGTTCCTCTCTGTCCTATGTTCGCTTATTCCTCTCTTCTCTCTGTCCTTCCCTCCCTCACCCCCCCTCTCCCTCTCCCTTTGTACTTCCTTCCCTCCCGTGTGCCTGTGCCCCCCCCCTCCCCCTGTTGGCACGCGATCACCTACCTTCCCCTGTAATTCACACCACCATTTTCGGGATTTTGGCCAAGGTGATCTTCCCAGGTGAGTCTGTCCTGTCCCCACCTGCCTCCCAGGTGCCCCCACAGGCCACCACCTGCCCCTAGGTCCCCTCCACCTGCCACCATCTGCCTTCAGGTGCCATCACCTGTCCCCAGGTGCCCCCATCTGCCCCCAGGTGCCTCACCTGCTCCCTCAGGTGTATACCCAGCTTTAAACCTCACCTAGCACAAGGTGGCACCCTCCCCAACACCTCGTCTCCTATCACCCAGTCACCCGGCACCCACCAGACAGGTGACTCGCCTCGAAATCACTGCCTCCCCCTCCCTCCCTCTCCTCCCAAACCCCCTCCCTCCCCTCCCCATTTTTCTTGCCAATTGCAGTGGCAAATTTACAAGGAGTGCCGTAATTACCCGGATAATTTTTTTTGGCGTTGAGTTCACAATTACCTTCGTGAGACGTCATTAACGACTATCGTGGCAGATCAGGTGAAGGGGAGGCACCTGGTGGCCCCTCTTCCTCCTCCCCTTCCCTCTTCCCCCTCCCCTTCCCTCTTCCCCCTCCCCTATCCCTACTAATCAACAAATATGATTTTATTTTTCCCCTTCTCGGGAATAAAATCCTGGTGTGAGTTTGTTTAGGAACCCCGAGTCATGGGTGTAGCAGTCTGGGGTGTAGCAGTCATGAGTGTAGCAGTCATGGGTGTAGCAGTCATGAGTGTAGCAGTCATGAGTGTAGCAGTCATGGGTGTAGCAGTCATGGATGTAGCAGTCATGGGTGTAGCAGTCATGGGTGTAGCAGTCATGAGTGTAGCAGTCATGAGTGTAGCAGTCATGGGTGTAGCAGTCATGGATGTAGCAGTCATGGGTGTAGCAGTCATGGGTGTAGCAGTCATGAGTGTAGCAGTCATGGGTGTAGCAGTCATGAGTGTAGCAGTCATGAGTGTAGCAGTCATGGGTGTAGCAGTCATGGATGTAGCAGTCATGGGTGTAGCAGTCATGGGTGTAGCAGTCATGAGTGTAGCAGTCATGGGTGTAGCAGTCATGGGTGTAGCAGTCATGGGTGTAGCAGTCATGGGTGTAGCAGTCATGGGTGTAGCAGTCATGGGTGTAGCAGTCTGGGGTGTAGCAGTCATGGGTGTAGCAGTCATGGGTGTAGCAGTCATGGGTGTAGCAGTCATGGGTGTAGCAGTCATGGGTGTAGCAGTCATGGGTGTAGCAGTCATGGGTGTAGCAGTCTGGGGTGTAGCAGTTATGGGTGTAGCAGTCATGGGTGTAGCAGTCATGGGTGTAGCAGTCATGGATGTAGCAGTCATGGGTGTAGCAGTCATGGGTGTAGCAGTCATGGGTGTAGCAGTCATGGGTGTAGCAGTCGTGGGTGTAGCAGTCATGGGTGTAGCATTCATGGGTGTAGCAGTCATGGGTGTAGCAGTCATGGGTGTAGCAGTCATGGGTGTAGCAGTCTGGGGTGTTGCAGTCATGGGTGTAGCAGTCATGAGTGTAGCAGTCATGGGTGTAGCAGTCATGGGTGTAGCAGTCATGGGTGTAGCAGTCATGAGTGTAGCAGTCATGGGTGTAGCAGTCATGAGTGTAGCAGTCATGAGTGTAGCAGTCATGGGTGTAGCAGTCATGAGTGTAGCAGTCATGGGTGTAACAGTCATGGGTGTAGCAGTCATGGGTGTAGCAGTCATGGGTGTAGCAGTCATGGGTGTAGCAGTCATGGGTGTAGCAGCCATGGGTATAGCAGTCATGGGTGTAGCAGTCATGGGTGTAGCAGTCATGGGTGTAGCAGTCATGGGTGTAGCAGTCATGGGTGTAGCAGTCATGGGTGTAGCAGTCATGGGTGTAGCAGTCATGGGTGCAGCAGTCGGGTGTAGCAGTCATGGGTGTAGCAGTCATGGGTGTAGCAGTCATGGGTGTAGCAGTCATGGGTGTAGCAGTCATGAGTGTAGCAGTCATGGGTGTAGCAGTCATGGGTGTAGCAGTCATGGGTGTAGCAGTCATGGGTGTAGCAGTCATGGGTGTAGCAGTCATGGGTGTAGCAGTCATGAGTGTAGCAGTCATGAGTGTAGCAGTCATGGGTGTAGCAGTCATGGGTGTAGCAGTCATGGGTGTAGCAGTCATGGGTGTAGCAGTCATGGGTGTAGCAGTCTGGGGTGTAGCAGTCATGGGTGTAGCAGTCATGAGTGTAGCAGTCATGGGTGTAGCAGTCATGGGTGTAGCAGTCATGGGTGTAGCAGTCATGGGTGTAGCAGTCATGGGTGTAGCAATCATGAGTGTAGCAGTCATGGGTGTAGCAGTCATGGGTGTAGCAGTGATGGGTGTAGCAGTCATGGGTGTAGCATTCATGGGTGTAGCAGTCATGAGTGTAGCAGTCATGGGTGTAGCAGTGATGGGTGTAGCAGTCATGGGTGTAGCAGTGATGGGTGTAGCAGTCATGGGTGTAGCAGTCTGGGGTGTAGCAGTCATG
>NC_091338.1:14999024-15026524 GCF_038502225.1 Cherax quadricarinatus
AAGAAGAAGAAGAAGAAGAAGAAGAAGAAGAAGAAGAAGAAGAAAAAGAAGAAGAAGAAGAAGAAGAAGAAGAAGAAGAAGAAGAAGAAGAAGAAGAAGAAGAAGAAGAAGAAGAAGAAGAAGAAGAAGAAGAAGAAGAAGAAGAAGAAGAAGAAGAAGAAGAAGAAGAAGAAGAAGAAGAAGAAGAAGAAGAAGAAGAAGAAAAGAAGAAGAAGAAGAAGAAGAAGAAGAAGAAGAAGAAGAAGAAGAAGAAGAAGAAGAAGAAGAAGAAGAAGAAGAAGAAGAAGAAGAAGAAGAAAAAGAAAAAGAAAAAAAATGAAGAAGAATATTTAATAACCCAGGGTAAATCAAGAAAGCCAAGCTGTCTGGCTTATTTCCATTCGATGTTTGTAGGTTGTCTTTCTGCTAGGCAAATAATTACCTAGGATCAGCGGGCAGCTGGTGCAGGGAAAGCTGCCCACACATTGTCCCCCTCACCCAGAATTCGAACGAGAGTCTTTACGATTGTAAGCTGAAAGCTCATCCACTAAGTTTTCAGTCTATCATTGGCGAGACGTATATATACGTCTCGGAACATTTACTTCCCCTCTTCACCTGGTAGATTCACATCTGGGAGTTGAGGTGGCATCCTGGGGGAGGGAAACAAGCCACACTACCTTGCTTCCTTCGGGGTTAGAAACCCAGAGGCTTCTTATTTTTCATCTTCCTGGGAGAGCCACTTTCACACAGAGGCAGCGCGAGGTGACCCTTGTTTCAAGGTGACCCTTGCAACAAGGGTCACCTTAACTTAGATTTCTTGTTTCATGTGACAAAGATATTGACTTATATTAGAGGGTTACTGATTTATTTTCCTGTTGCAAGATTTTCTTGATATGTTTTTGTTGTCCTTCTGTGTCTTGATGAGCGAAACACATTTGTAACACTTGGGTACCTTTATTGTGCGAAACAGTGTTTTCCATCAACATGTCGTTGTTGCATACCATAAATAATATGATGTCTGTCTCTTCTACTAAAATTACTTTCATAATTATTAGGTCAGTGAGTGCAAAAATCTGATACGAAGTTGTGGCGAGTGTTATCCACGTCAGCTGTGAGGATCAGGAGGGACTGATCACCCCATCTTATGTATATACTCCACGTCAGCTGTGAGGATCAGGAGGGACTGATCACCCCATCTTATGTATATACTCCACGTCAGCTGTGAGGATCAGGAGGGACTGATCACCCCATCTTATGTATATACTCCACGTCAGCTGTGAGGATCAGGAGGGACTGATCACCCCATCTTATGTATATACTCCACGTCATCTGTGAGGATCAGGAGGGACTGATCACCCCATCTTATGTATATACTTCTACAGTCGTTACATTATGTCCTGGTATTGTATCGATAAAGCCACTGGATGGCGAAACGTCTACAAATAAAGATACCCAGATATTGTACATATTTAATGTCGGTATTATATACCATATATGTACAACAAGGACCCCAATGGAAATAAGTCACTCTGTCTAACATTTTTGGATTATCCCAGGTTCTCTACACATATGCTGCTATGTATGATAATCTATGTAACTGTATTTTATGTATACCTGAATAAACTTACTAACAATAATGGTGCTAGAACCCTGCCTTGGGGGACTCAACTTTTTAATTTGTTAAGACTAAATTCCCATCTGTTTACTACATTTTTTTGTGATCTATATGTAAGAAAGTTAAATACATATTTCTAATACCTTTTCTAATACTTATATAGACCCTATTTTATGAGACGTTACTCAGTGATCGCATTTGTTACAAACCTTTTCACAATATATGAAGATTCCGTCAGCTTTTTGTTTTCCTTTCGAGGCCTCGACAATTTCATCATTGTGACCTAAGAGTTATAAAAGGCAGGATCGACCTTACTAACTTGAGTTGTGTAACTCAATGTTTCTCCACAGCGTCAGTAATTCAGTGTCTCAGAACCCTTTCAAAGATTTTTGTGTTTGATGTTAATACTACTGCTGTCTGGTTTGCTGTTATTACTCTGCTGTCACCATCGTCAACAATAGTTGTGTCTGCACTTTTGAGGACCTTGGGATTTCATCTGAATCTAAGCGCCTGCCAAGACCACCGAACTCTCTTGCTAAATGATATTTTGCCTTTTATCATAAATATTACATTACAAGTATGGCCAGGTGCTGTGTGTGTGTGTGTGTGTGTGTGTGTGTGTGTGTGTGTGTGTGTGTGCAGGATTTGTGTTAATGTCGGATCTATTTTGCAGGATGTGCTGAATTAATGGGAAAAATCTATCTGGAAGTTCACCCATCATAGAGTCAATAAGATCACACCACACAGTTACATACTGTTCCTTCAAGATTTCACCTCCTGGGATAGGAGGGGACAGAGCCGGAAAGGGATCTGGTCCTGGGATAGGAGGGGACAGAGCCGGAAAGGAATCTGGTCCTGGGATAGGAGGGGACAGAGCCAGAAATGGATCTGGTCTTCAATGTTGTATATACTGACACGCATTACGAATTTTTCCTAATTTCTTCAACTGAATTCTTGTTCAGTTTGTGATTCATCTGGCTTCTGTGAATGTTACTATTTCTGTTGTATGGCTGTAATTTCTCAGTATATATTTTCCGTAATTTGTTATATGTTGTTTATTAAGCGTCCATCTACCTTCTTCTATAAAGTTTTCTGGTCTTTCTCAATGGAACATATATTCTACTGAGCTTGTATGCTACTTCCTCCAGCCTCTCCTGACGCTCGTCTGGGTTGAGTGCTCAGGACATTCCCCCGAGGAATGAATAAAAAAGGTCACAGTACCATGGCTGAGACAATCCACCAAAAACCAGGGACTTAGAATGACGATTGGGTCAGTTCTGAACCACTGTTAAATCCCAACAGGTCCAGGACACGTGAGGTTCCTCACTTGTCGGTATTTTATACCATTTTCAACATAGCTAAGATTTGTCAGGAAACAGGACAAGTGTCTCCTGACGCGGGTCTTAATTATATGATGACCCGCCACTGGAACTTTTGGTCATCTGACCGAAGCCTTCCACTGGCTTACCAGTCCATCACTTTAAAAATTATAATTATGACCACAAGTATTATTTTGGTTCTCCATACCTGTATCTATACTGAGGCTGTGATCTGAGTGTTGCCTCTGATCTGAGTGTTGTCTCTGATCTGAGTGCTGCACCTGATAAGTCATGACGATCAGATCAAGATTATTTTCATTTCTCACAAGTTCTGTTACCTGTTGGTTCCGTTCCCTGTTGGTTCTGTTAGTAAACTTTTCACAATCTGGTTGATTCACACAGGAGAATGATTGGCCAAGCAGATTTTCTTCAGTGGCCTAATTAATTGGCCATTCTGGCCAGAGGGATTAGCTCAGTAACCCTGGACCACGAGCTGCTACCATTTGCAGCTGAAAGGTTTGTGGGAATAATAACATGATAAACCAGGCTGAACTCAGCGGGACAAAGAACTTAACGTGATATATTGTGTTAATCCTCTCATACCCCTGCTACTACACGCTTACCTCCCCAACCCTGACAACCCTACCTCCCCAACCCTGACAACCTTACCTCCCCAACCCTGACAACCTTACCTCCCCAACCCTGACAACCCTACCTCCCCAACCCTGACAACCTTACCTCCCCAACCCTGACAACCTTACCTCCCCAACCCTGACAACCTTACCTCCCCAACCCTGACAACCTTACCTCCCCAACCCTGACAACCTTACCTCCCCAACTCTGACAACCTTACCTCCCCAACCCTGACAACCTTACCTCCCCAACCCTGACAACCTTACCTCCCCAACCCTGACAACCTTACCTCCCCAACCCTGACAACCTTACCTGCCCAACCCTGACAACCTTACCTCCCCAACCCTGACAACATTACCTCCTCAACCCTGAGAACCTTACCTCCCCAACCCTGACAACCTTACCTCCCCAACCCTGACTACCTTACCTCCCCAACCCTGACAACCTTACCTCCCCAACCCTGACAATCTTACCTCCCCAACCCTGACAACCTTACCTCCCCAACCCTGACAACCTTACCTCCCCAACCCTGACAACCTTACCTCCCCAACCCTGACAGCCTTACCTCCCCAGCCCTGACAACCTTACCTCCCCAACCCTGACAACCTTACCTCCCCAACCCTGACAACCTTACCTCCCCAGCCCTGACAACCTTACCTCCCCAACCCTGACAACCTTACCTCCCCAACCCTGACAACCTTACCTCCCCAACCCTGACAACCTTACCTCCCCAACCCTGACAACCTTACCTCCCCAACCCTGACAACCTTACCTCCCCAGCCCTGACAACCTTACCTCCCCAACCCTGACAACCTTACCTCCCCAACCCTGACAACCTTACCTCCCCAACCCTGGCAGCCTTACCTCCCCAGCCCTGACAACCTTACCTCCCCAGCCCTGACAACCTCACCTCCCCAACCCTGACAACCTTACCTCCCCAGCCATAACAACCTCACCTCCCCAACCCTGACAACCTTACCTCCCAGCCCTGACAACCTCACCTCCCCAACCCTGACAGCCTTACCTCTCCAGCCCTGACAACCTTACCTCCCCAACCCTGACAACCTCACCTCCCCAACCCTGACAACCTTACCTCCCCAGCCCTGACAACCTCACCTCCCCAACCCTGACAACCTTACCTCCCCAGCCCTGACAACCTTACCTCCCCAACCCTGACAACCTTACCTCCCCAACCCTGACAACCTTACCTCCCCAGCCCTGACAACCTTACTTCCCCAACCCTGACAACCTTATCTCCCCAGCCATAACAACCTCACCTCCCCAACCCTGACAACCTTACCTCCCCAGCCCTGACAACCTCACCTCCCCAACCCTGACAACCTTACCTCCCCAGCCCTGACAACCTTACCTCCCCAACCCTGACAACCTTACCTCCCCAACCCTGACAACCTTACCTCCCCAGCCCTGACAACCTTACCTCCCCAGCCCTGATAACCTTACCTCCCCAACCCTGACAACCTTATCTCCCCAGCCATAACAACCTCACCTCCCCAACCCTGACAACCTTATCTCCCCAACCCTGACAACCTCACCTCCCCAACCCTGACAACCTTACCTCCCCAGCCCTGATAACCTTACCTCCCCAGCCCTGACAACCTTACTTCCCCAGCTCTGACAGTCTACCTTCACCAGGTCAGACAACCCCGGTCTCCAGGTCTGACAGTCTTACCCACCTTTCTAGAGCTGACAACGTCATTTACAGGTGGGAGAGAAAGGTGGTATAAGAAGTGTAAATAATGTCTCTAAGAGGGAAAAAAGACAGGAAAAACCAAGAGGAAGGAAAATCCAGATACATAGAGAAGGAGGATAATAATGTAAGGACACAAATACATAATCTGATCAGACATTTATCGGGCACGTTTTGCTACGGGTAGGAACCCATACTTATCTGGAGTCTGGCTCCGTGGTAAAGTACTGTGGACTCTGATACAGAGTTTGCAGGTTCGAGTCCTGCTGTGGACGTAGAGAAAATGTTTGTAAATAATTTCGCTGTTTGCGAATTGTTAAGCATATATATGTATATATGTATATATATATATATATATATATATATATATATATATATATATATATATATATATATATATATATATATATATATATATATATATATATATATATATATATATATATATATATGTATTTATATATGTATGTATGTACATGCAAAACAACCATGGGTGGGAATTAAATAATAGCTCCTTTGAATAATAGCACCTTTTCTAAACTATTTACATCAGGGCAGTGCCTATCCCTGTTGGATTCTTTGTTGACCAATTTTGCCTTGTGCCAGTGCGTGAGATAATGCTAACAGTGCACAGACTGGCTGGAGACCTAGACAAGAGTCTCCAGGATGCTGGGTGCCTCACTTTTCACTGAAGTTCCCACTGATGCCGTCAGTGATGTACTCAAGCACAGTTTTACAGAAGACATCAATATTCCTGTACCTCGCCATGACTTCATAGTTCTCAATGAACTGTCCGTCAGTTTCAACTCCTTAAGATTTGGAAACCAGTTTTTCAAACAGTGAAGAATGCAGTCTTGACCAACATTTTTATGGGAAGCTTAAAGATTAAACACTCGCAACATTATCTCTAATACAGTCACTTGACTCAGATATGTCGACGACGTTGTGTTTACACTTCCCAGAAGAGCCAACACTCAGTACCTGCTTCATAACACCACCAACGTCGAAGTTACAATCAAATTCACTCTAAAACTAGTGAAAGCGGACTACCATTGCCTGACGTTCTCTGCAGATCACCGACAAAGACACACACAGTGTAGATAAATGGTTCAGAGAACCGACAAGTTGATGAATTAAATACTGTGTGATACTTGGGTATATCTGCTGTGGGAACGTTTCTCGAGCCAGTGACTTCATCAGTCCAACACAAAGAAGAATGGTGAAGGTCAGGTGGCTACGTGTCACCACCACTGGTAGACACTTGTCACCACCACTGGTAGACACTTATCATCACCACTGATAGACACTTATCATCACCACTGATAGACACTTGTCATCACCACTGATAGACACTTGTCACCACCACTGGTAGACACTTGTCATCACCACTGGTAGACACTTATCATCACCACTGATAGACACTTATCATCACCACTGATAGACACTTGTCATCACCACTGGTAGACACTTGTCACCACCATTGGAAGAAACTTGTCATCACCACTGGTAGACACTTGTCACCACCACTGGTAGACACTTGTCACCACCACTGGTAGACACTTGTCATCACCACTGGTAGACACTTGTCACCACCACTGGTAGACACTTGTCATCACCACTGGTAGACACTTGTCACCACCACTGGTAGACACTTGTCACCACCACTGGTAGACACTTGTCACCACCACTGGTAGACACTTGTCATCACCACTGATAGACACTTGTCATCACCACTGGTAGACACTTAACACCACCACTGGTAGACACTTACCTGTCGCCATCACTGGTAGACCCCTGTCATCACCACTAGCAGACACCTGTCACCATCACCGGTACACACTCACCTGCAGACAAATACAAATAATCTTGTTGAAGCAAGAATAAAGTCTCAACATTGTATACAAAGATTCAGACACTGTAGTAGTGACTCGAGGGAGCTAGGACAGCTATGGTGCAGCGACTCGAACTTCACAAGCCACTCTGAGGTAGTTACAACATAGTTTTTATGTACTGTAGCACCAAGGTTCAAACTTCCCTCACTGTCAACAGGCTGATCACCCACCAGTGCGTCACTCACGTACTCACCTAATTGTGGTTGCAGGGGACGAGACTCAGCTCCTGGTCCCGCCTCTTCACTGAACGCTACTAGGTCCTCTTCTCTCCCTGTTCCATGAGCTTTATCATACCTCATCTTAAAGCTATGTATGGTTCCTGCCTCCACTACCTCACTTTCCAAACTGTTCCACTTCCTGACTACTGTATGACTGAAGAAATACTTCCTAACATCCCTTTGACTCATCTGAGTCTTTAACTTCCATGTGTGACCCCTTGTTTCTGTGTCCCATCTCTGGAACATCCTGTCTCTGTCCACCTTATATATTCCACGCAGTACTTTGTAAGTCGTTATCATGTCTCCCCTAACCCTCCTGTCCTCTAGTGTCGTCAGGCCGATTTCCCTTAACCTTTCTTCGTAGGGCATTCCCCTTAGCTCTGGAACTAACCTTGTCGCATACCTTTGCACTTTCTCTAATTTCTTGACGTGTTTGATCAAGTGTGGGTTCCAAACTGGTGCTGCATACTCCAGTATGGGCCTGACGTACACGGTGTACAGTGTCTTGAACGATTCCTTACTAAGGTATCAGAACGCTGTTCTCAGATTTGCTAGGCGCCCATATGCTGCAGCAGTTATCTGATTGATGTGTGCTTCCGGAGACGTGCTCGGTTTTGTAATACTCACCCCAAGATCTTTCTCCTTGAGTGAGGCTTGCAGTCTTTGGCCACCTAGCCTGTACTCTGTCTGCGGTCTTCTTTCTCCTTCCCCGATCTTCATGACTTTGCATTAGGCAGGGTTAAATTCGAGAAGCCAGTTGCTGGACCACGTGTCCAGCCTCTCCAGGTCTCTTTGAAGTCCTGCCTGAACCTCATGTGATTTAATTCTTCTCATCAGCTTCACATCATCTGTGAACAGGGACACCTCTGAGTCTATCCCTTCCATCATGTCATTCACATAAACTAAAAATAGCACTGGTCCTAGGACCGACCTCTGTGGGACCCCGCTCGTCACTGGTGCCCACTCTGATACCTCATCACGTATCATGACTCGTTGTTGCCTCCCTGTCAGGTATTCTCTGATCCATTGCAGTGTCCTTCCTGTTATATGAGCCTGATCCTCCAGCTTCTGCACTAATCTCTTGTGAGGAACTGTGTCGAAGGCCTTCTTGCAGTCCAAGAAAATACAATCAACCCACCCCTCTCTCTCGTGTCTTACTTTTGTTACTTTATCATAAAACTCCAGTAGGTTTGTGACACAGGATTTTCCTTCCATGAATCCGTGCTGGTTGGCGTTTATAATCTTGTTCCGTTCCAGGTGCTCCACCACTCTCCTCCTGATAATCTTCTCCATAACTTTGCATACTATACACGTCAGTGACACAGGTCTATAGTTTAGTGCCTCTATTCTGTGTGTGTGTGTGTGTGTGTGTGTGTGTGTGTGTGTGTGTGTGTGTGTGTGTGTGTGTGTGTGTGTGTGTGGAGAGATGCGGTGATGACACAACACAGAAAGGATGAGTCAGTGTGGCAACACCAACAGTCAACTGGATCCGTGATTTTCTTTACCCCAACTCACACATGACTCACATGTGATTCACACATGACTCATAGAAGCTTCTTAATACGCTGTTCTTGCCTCCAGCTTCACTATGAACCTCATCCACACACTGTGTGTGTGTGTGTGTGTGTGTGTGTGTGTGTGTGTGTGTGTGTGTGTGTGTGTGTGTGTGTGTGTGTGTGTGTGTGTGTGTGTGTGTGTGTGTCACCGATACAAGTTATTTCTGTGTTCAACTTTTTACGTTGTTGGGAGATATTTGCTACTCTGTTACTCCCCGTCAGAGCACAACCCAGTACGCAGGTGCGCATCACAAGCACTGGTCTTCGTGACAGTAGGTAGTTTGTCTCACCTAATTCACCAGCTGGACCATACCACTACTCAACTACCCTCTGACTAAAGAAGTACTTCCTAACATTCCAATTACTCTTCCCGGACCACCACCACCACCACCACCACCACTGTCATCTACCCCTGGAGTATTCACTGCGCCTGCCTGACAATACAGTCCGTACCCTAGTCTCTTGCAGAGTACTGTTGTCGAGTGCCTTTGTATAGTCCAGGAATCTGCAGTTTGTCACCAAGACAACAGATCATCACCAAGACAACAGATCATCGCCAAGACAACAGATCATCACCAAGACAACATATCACCAAGACAACAGATCACCAAGACAACAGATCACCAAGACAACAGATCGTCACCAAGACAACAGATTGTCACCAAGACAACAGATCATCACCAAAACAACAGATCACCAAGACAACAGATCACCAAGACAACAGATCACCAAGACAACAGATCATCACCAAGACAACAGATCATCACCAAGACAACAGATCATCACCAAGACAACAAATCATCACCAAGACAACAGATCATCACCAAGACAACAGATCATCACCAAGACATCAGATCATCACCAAGACAACAGACCATCACAAGACAACAGATCACCAAGACAACAGACCATCACCAAGACAACAGATCATCACCAAGACAACAGATCATCACCAAGACAACAGATCGTCACCAAGACAACAGATCGTCACCAAGACAACAGATTACCAAGACAACAGATCGTCACCAAGACAACAGATCATCACCAAGACAACAGATCATCACCAAGGCAACAGATCACCAAGACAACAGATCACCAAGACAACAGATCACCAAGACAACAGATCGTCACCAAGACAACAGATCATCACCAAGACAACAGATCATCACCAAGACAACAGACCATCACCAAGACAACAGATCATCACCAAGACAACAGATCATCACCAAGACAACAGATCATCACCAAGACAACAGATCATCACCAAGACAACAGATCATCACCAAGACAACAGATCATCACCAAGACATCAGATCATCACCAAGACAACAGACCATCACAAGACAACAGATCACCAAGACAACAGACCATCACCAAGACAACAGATTATCACCAAGACAACAGATCATCACCAAGACAACAGATCATCAAAAAGACAACAGATCATCACCAAGACAACAGATCAAGACAACAGATCATCACCAAGACAACAGACCAAGACAACAGACCAACACTAAGATGAATGGTGGACATGCCTAATCATTTTACTTTCTAAGTTAATTAAGTTCAGCTGATTCATGTGAGTCCTGGTGGAGGTAATCTGATGTAACGACACAACCAGCCATTTGTATCCTGCTACTGTGTGTGTGTGTGTGTGTGTGTGTGTGTGTACTCACCTAGTTGAGGTTGCAGGGGTCGAGTCCAAGCTCCTGGCCCCGCCTCTTCACTGGTCGCTACTGGGTCACTCTCCCTGAACCATGAGCTTTATCATAACTCTGCTTAAAGCTATGTACGGATCCTGCCTCCACTACATCGCTTCCCAAACTATTCCACTTCCTGACTACTCTGTGGCTGAAGAAATACTTCCTAACATGAGAAGAGGTGTGGTAATGGGCGAGAGTGACTAGTGGGCTTCCGCAAGGATCGGTACTAGGACCAAAGTTAATTCTTGTGTACTTAAGCGATATGAAGGAAAGGACAGTGAGGACTTCGAATGGAGTAGGATAGGCTGCAGATCTGCTCTGACAAGTGGCTGATGGCATTCAATCCCAGCGAGTACAGAGTTATGAAGACTGGGAGAGGGCAAAGAAGACTACAGACGGAGTACATGCTCAGAGAACAAATGCTGCAAGCTTAACCCAAGGAGAAGGACCTTGAGGTGAGCACTGTATCGAGCATATCGCCTAAGGCACACATCAGCCAAATAACTGCTACAGCAAATACACGTCTGGCAAATCGAAGATGAACTTTCAGTAACCTAAGCAAGAAGTATGCCAGGCCCGTGCTGGAGTATGTAGCACCTGTATGTCAGGCCCATGCTGGAGTATGTAGCACCTGTATGTCAGGCCCATGCTGGAGTATGTAGCACCTGTATGTCAAGTCCATGCTGGAGTATGTAGCACCTGTATGTCAAGTCCATGCTGGAGTATGTAGCACCTGTATGTCAAGCCCATGCTGGAGTATGTAGCACCTGTATGTCAGGCCCATGCTGGAGTATGTAGCACCTGTATGTCAGGCCCATGCTGGAGTATGTAGCACCTGTATGTCAGGCATATGCTGGAGTATGTAGCACCTGTATGTCAGGCCCATGCTGGAGTATGTAGCACCTGTATGTCAGGCCCATGCTGGAGTATGTAGCACCTGTATGTCAAGTCCATGCTGGAGTATGTAGCACCTGTATGTCAAGTCCATGCTGGAGTATGTAGCACCTGTATGTCAAGTCCATGCTGGAGTATGTAGCACCTGTATGTCAAGCCCATGCTGGAGTATGTAGCACCTGTATGTCAGGCCCATGCTGGAGTATGTAGCACCTGTATGTCAGGCCCATGCTGGAGTATGTAGCACCTGTATGTCAGGCCCATGCTGGAGTATGTAGCACCTGTATGTCAGGCCCATGCTGGAGTATGTAGCACCTGTATGTCAAGTCCATGCTGGAGTATGTAGCACCTGTATGTCAAGTCCATGCTGGAGTATGTAGCACCTGTATGTCAAGTCCATGCTGGAGTATGTAGCACCTGTATGTCAAGTCCATACTGGAATATGTAGCACCTGTATGTCAAGTCCATGCTGGAGTATGTAGCACCTGTATGTCAAGTCCATGCTGGAGTATGTAGCACCTGTATGTCAAGTCCATGCTGGAGTATGTAGCACCTGTATGTCAAGTCCATGCTGGAGTATGTAGCACCTGTATGTCAAGTCCATGCTGGAGTATGTAGCACCTGTATGTCAAGTCCATGCTGGAGTATGTAGCACCTGTATGTCAAGTCCATGCTGGAGTATGTAGCACCTGTATGTCAGGCCCATGCTGGAGTATGTAGCACCTGTATGTCAGGCCCATGCTGGAGTATGTAGCACCTGTATGTCAGGCCCATGCTGGAGTATGTAGCACCTGTATGTCAAGTCCATGCTGGAGTATGTAGCACCTGTATGTCAAGTCCATGCTGGAGTATGTAGCACCTGTATGTCAAGTCCATGCTGGAGTATGTAGCACCTGTATGTCAAGTCCATGCTGGAGTATGTAGCACCTGTATGTCAGGCCCATGCTGGAGTATGTAGCACCTGTATGTCAGGCCCATGCTGGAGTATGTAGCACCTGTATGTCAGGCCCATGCTGGAGTATGTAGCACCTGTATGTCAAGTCCATGCTGGAGTATGTAGCACCTGTATGTCAGGCCCATGCTGGAGTATGTAGCACCTGTATGTCAGGCCCATGCTGGAGTATGTAGCACCTGTATGTCAGGCCCATGCTGGAGTATGTAGCACCTGTATGTCAAGTCCATGCTGGAGTATGTAGCACCTGTATGTCAAGTCCATGCTGGAGTATGTAGCACCTGTATGTCAAGTCCATACTGGAGTATGTAGCACCTGTATGTCAAGTCCATACTGGAATATGTAGCACCTGTATGTCAGGCCCATGCTGGAGTATGTAGCACCTGTATGTCAAGTCCATGCTGGAGTATGTAGCACCTGTATGTCAGGCCCATGCTGGAGTATGTAGCACCTGTATGTCAAGTCCATGCTGGAGTATGTAGCACCTGTATGTCAGGCCCATGCTGGAGTATGTAGCACCTGTATGTCAAGTCCATGCTGGAGTATGTAGCACCTGTATGTCAGGCCCATGCTGGAGTATGTAGCACCTGTATGTCAGGCCCATGCTGGAGTATGTAGCACCTGTATGTCAAGTCCATGCTGGAGTATGTAGCACCTGTATGTCAGGCCCATGCTGGAGTATGTAGCACCTGTATGTCAGGCCCATGCTGGAGTATGTAGCACCTGTATGTCAGGCCCATGCTGGAGTATGTAGCACCTGTATGTCAAGTCCATGCTGGAGTATGTAGCACCTGTATGTCAAGTCCATGCTGGAGTATGTAGCACCTGTATGTCAAGTCCATACTGGAATATGTAGCACCTGTATGTCAAGTCCATACTGGAATATGTAGCACCTGTATGTCAAGTCCATGCTGGAGTATGTAGCACCTGTATGTCAAGTCCATACTGGAATATGTAGCACCTGTATGTCAAGTCCATGCTGGAGTATGTAGCACCTGTATGTCAAGTCCATACTGGAATATGTAGCACCTGTATGTCAAGTCCATGCTGGAGTATGTAGCACCTGTATGTCAAGTCCATACTGGAATATGTAGCACCTGTATGTCAAGTCCATGCTGGAGTATGTAGCACCTGTATGTCAAGTCCATACTGGAATATGTAGCACCTGTATGTCAAGTCCATGCTGGAGTATGTAGCACCTGTATGTCAAGTCCATACTGGAATATGTAGCACCTGTATGTCAAGTCCATGCTGGAGTATGTAGCACCTGTATGTCAAGTCCATACTGGAATATGTAGCACCTGTATGTCAAGTCCATGCTGGAATATGTAGCACCTGTATGTCAAGTCCATGCTGGAGTATGTAGCACCTGTATGTCAAGTCCATGCTGGAGTATGTAGCACCTGTATGTCAAGTCCATGCTGGAGTATGTAGCACCTGTATGTCAAGTCCATGCTGGAGTATGTAGCACCTGTATGTCAAGTCCATGCTGGAGTATGTAGCACCTGTATGTCAAGTCCATGCTGGAGTATGTAGCACCTGTATGTCAAGTCCATGCTGGAGTATGTAGCACCTGTATGTCAGGCCCATGCTGGAGTATGTAGCACCTGTATGTCAGGCCCATGCTGGAGTATGTAGCACCTGTATGTCAGGCCCATGCTGGAGTATGTAGCACCTGTATGTCAAGTCCATGCTGGAGTATGTAGCACCTGTATGTCAAGTCCATGCTGGAGTATGTAGCACCTGTATGTCAAGTCCATGCTGGAGTATGTAGCACCTGTATGTCAAGTCCATGCTGGAGTATGTAGCACCTGTATGTCAAGTCCATGCTGGAGTATGTAGCACCTGTATGTCAGGCCCATGCTGGAGTATGTAGCACCTGTATGTCAAGTCCATGCTGGAGTATGTAGCACCTGTATGTCAAGTCCATGCTGGAGTATGTAGCACCTGTATGTCAAGTCCATGCTGGAGTATGTAGCACCTGTATGTCAAGTCCATGCTGGAGTATGTAGCACCTGTATGTCAAGTCCATGCTGGAGTATGTAGCACCTGTATGGAGATCATATGTTGTCAAGCATGTCAAGAAACTGGAGTCTGCAACGAGACTAGTCCCAGAGCTAAGTTATATGTGTCATGAGGAGAGGTTAAGGGAACTCAACCTGATGACATGAGAGGGAAGAAGGACTAGAGGTGATGTGATAATGTACAAAATACTTAGAGGAATTGATACGATAGTTAGTGACAGATTGTTTGAGACATGAGTAACTGAACCACGAGAACATAGTTGTAAACTGAAGATATACACGAGTCACAGGGATGTTGGGAAGCGTTTCTTCAGTCTTCGAGTAGTCAGGAAGTGGAATAACCTAGACGGTGGAGTGGTATTGTCAGGATCTTTACGTAGCCTCAGGAGGTACCTTATGATGAAGTTCTCGAAGCCATGAGAGTGAATCCAGTAACGGGCAGTGGAAAGGCGGAATCGACCCTGAGATTCGACCCTTGCAATCACATATAAGTGAGTACATGTAGGTGAGTACACACACTATGCCGTACTGCTCACCACACCAACCTTTATTCTCACTGCTGTATCACTACCATCCAAATTGTATCCTTAGTGTCAGATGTAAATATAACATCACCCCAGTACACCTTACCCAGTAATCCCCAGATCACCAGTACAACTTCCTCCGTAATCCCCAGTTCAACATAGACTGCAGAATTGTAGCAGAGACCAACCTAATAACAACATGGGTGACAGGAAGACAAACGTAAGACACACAAAAACAGACATCATAAACAAGAGTAGCAAACTTAAGGAGAGAGTGTGAGACCAAACCAGAAATAATAGCTCTTACAGAGATAAAACTCGCAGTGCGATAGTCCCAAAGGAATACAAAACACCAAGATAATAAACACAGGTGTGACACAGATTGTGAGGAGCCAGTTTTAATCTAAAGATCTGGGGAGCGTGAAGTGTATAGTCTTCAACAAATATATAGGAGGTGAGGTAAAGAGAGGACAGCCCACTGTGGGAGAGGTGGCGGGGTACACACAGCCCACTGTGGGAGAGGTGGCGGGGTACACACAGCCCACTGTGGGAGAGGTGGCGGGGTACACACAGTCCATAAAAGTACACACAACGAGGTGTGTGAGGATAACACCAGAAGTATAACTATCATTATGAAAGTCAACTAATATTACAGAGAAGGCAGCACAGAGTGTGTGAGTAGGTCCACCACATTGTTATTGATCCTAGTAGAGTTCAAGCACAAAGAGACTGGGAGTACACTCACACGCGGCCACAAGCACATGGAGTACAGTCACTCACATGGAGCAACAAACACAAGGAGTACAGTCACTCACATGAGAGCGCAAACACGAAGGACCAAACTAATAAAATTCAGCAATAGGTTGTGAGTGGCTATCACTCAGTACACCACAAGATGGTGAGGTACACCACAAGATGGTGAGGTACACCACAAGATGGTGAGGTACACCACAAGATGGTGAGGTACACCACAAGATGGTGAGGTACACCACAAGATGGTGAGGTACACCACAAGATGGTGAGGTACACCACAAGATGGTGAGGTACACCACAAGCTGGTGAGGTACACCACAGGATGGTGAGGTACACCACAAGATGGTGAGGTACACCACAAGATGGTGAGGTACACCACAAGATGGTGAGGTACACCACAAGATGGTGAGGTACACCACAAGATGGTGAGGTACACCACAAGATGGTGAGGTACACCACAAGATGGTGAGGTACACCACAAGCTGGTGAGGTACACCACAAGATGGTGAGGTACACCACAAGATGGTGAGGTACACCACAAGCTGGTGAGGTACACCACAAGATGGTGAGGTACACCACAAGCTGGTGAGGTACACCATAAGCTGGTGAGGTACACCATAAGCTGGTGAGGTACACCACAAGCTGGTGAGGTACACCACAAGCTGGTGAGGTACACCACAAGCTGGTGAGGTACACCACAAGATGGTGAGGTACACCATAAGCTGGTGAGGTACACCACAAGATGGTGAGGTACACCATAAGCTGGTGAGGTACACCATAAGCTGGTGAGGTACACCACAAGATGGTGAGGTACACCACAAGATGGTGAGGTACACCATAAGCTGGTGAGGTACACCACAAGATGGTGAGGTACACCATAAGCTGGTGAGGTACACCACAAGATGGTGAGGTACACCATAAGCTGGAGAGGTACACCACAAGATGGTGAGGTACACCATAAGCTGGTGAGGTACACCACAAGATGGTGAGGTACACCATAAGCTGGTGAGGTACACCACAAGCTGGTGAGGTACACCACAAGATGGTGAGGTACACCATAAGCTGGTGAGGTACACCACAAGCTGGTGATGTACACCATAAGCTGGTGAGGTACACCAGAAGATGGCCAGGTACACCAGAAGCTGGTGAGGTACACCACAAGATGGTGAGGTACACCATAAGCTGGTGAGGTACACCACAAGATGGTGAGGTACACCGTAAGCTGGTGAGGTACACCACAAGCTGGTGAAGTACACCATAAGCTGGTGAGGTACACCACAAGCTGGTGAGGTACACCATAAGCTGATGAGGTACACCACAAGCTGGTGAGGTACACCATAAGCTGGTGAGGTACACCATAAGCTGGTGAGGTACACCATAAGCTGGTGAGGTACACCATAAGCTGGTGAGGTACACCAGAAGATGGCCAGGTACACCAGAAGCTGGTGAGGTACACCACAAGATGGTGAGGTACACTATAAGCTGGTGAGGTACACAACAAGATGGTGAGGTACACCATAAGCTGGTGAGGTACACCACAAGATGGTGAGGTACACCATAAGCTGGTGAGGTACACCATAAGCTGGTGAGGTACACCATAAGCTGGTGAGGTACACCATAAGCTGTTGAGGTACACCAGAAGCTGGTGAGGTACACCACAAGATGGTGAGGTACACCATAAGCTGGTGAGGTACACCATAAGCTGGTGAGGTACACCATAAGCTGGTGAGGTACACCAGAAGATGGCCAGGTACACCAGAAGCTGGTGAGGTACACCACAAGATGGTGAGGTACACCGTAAGCTGGTGAGATACACCATAAGCTGGTGAGGTACACCATAAGCTGGTGAGCTACACCATAAGCTGGTGAGCTACACCATAAGCTGGTGAGGTACACCACAAGCTGGCCAGCTACACCATAAGCTGGCCAGGTACACCAGAAGCTGGTGAGGTACACCAGAAGATGGTGAGGTACACCATAAGCTGGTGAGGTACACCACAAGATGGTGAGGTACACCATAAGCTGGTGAGGTACACCATAAGCTGGTGAGGTATACCACAAGATGGTGAGGTACACCATAAGCTGGTGAGGTACACCACAAGATGGTGAGGTACACCACAAGATGGTGAGGTACACCATAAGCTGGTGAGGTACACCATAAGATGGTGAGGTACACCACAAGATGGTGAGGTACACCATAAGCTGGTGAGGTACACCATAAGCTGGTGAGGTACACCACAAGATGGTGAGGTACACCACAAGATGGTGAGGTACACCACAAGATGGTGAGGTACACCACAGGCTGGTGAGGTACACCATAAGCTGGTGAGGTACACCATAAGCTGGCGAGGTACACCATAAGCTGGTGAGGTACACCATAAGCTGGTGAGGTACACCATAAGCTGGAGAGGTACACCATAAACTGGTGAGGTACACCAGAAGATGGCCAGGTACACCAGAAGCTGGTGAGGTACACCATAAGCTGGTGAGGTACACCATAAACTGGTGAGGTACACCATAAGCTGGTGAGGTACACCACAAGATGGTGAGGTACACCACAGGCTGGTGAGGTACACCATAAGCTGGTGAGGTACACCATAAGCTGGTGAGGTACACCATAAGCTGGTGAGGTACACCATAAGCTGGTGAGGTACACCATAAGCTGGTGAGGTACACCATAAGCTGGTGAGGTACACCATAAGCTGGTGAGGTACACCAGAAGATGGCCAGGTACACCAGAAGCTGGCGAGGTACACCATAAGCTGGTGAGGTACACCATAAGCTGGTGAGATACACCAGAAGCTGGTGAGGTACACCAGAAGCTGGTGAGGTACACCACAAGCTGGTGAGGTACACCACAAGCTGGTGAGGTACACCACAGACTGGTGAGGTACACCACAAGCTGGTGATGTACATCACAAGCTGGTGAGGTATACCATAAGCTGGCGAGGTACACCACAAGCTGGTGAGATACACCACAAGCTGGTTAGGTACATCACAAGCTGGTGATGTACACTACAAGCTGGCGAGGTGCACCACAAGCTGGTGAGGTACACCATAAGCTGGTGAGGTACATCACAAGCTGGTGAGGTACACTACAAGCTGGCGAGGTGCACCACAAGCTGGTGAGGTACACCACAAGCTGGTGAGGTACATCACAAGCTGGTGAGGTACACTACAAGCTGGTGAGGTACACCACAAGCTGGTGAGGTACACCACAAGCTGGCGAGGTACATCACAAGCTGGTGAGGTACACTACAAGCTGGTGAGGTACACCACAAGCTGGTGACGTACACCACAAGCTGGTGAGGTACACCACAAGCTGGCGAGGTACGCCACAAGCTGGTGAGGTACACCACAAGCTGGTGACGTACACATGAGGCACCAGAAGCCAATCCTCTATTTGATCACTGAGTAATACAAGACAAACTATGAGCCTGGCTGTGGCAGCAAGTGATCTCTCCTTCATGACAGTCAATATTATTTTATTAAAGAAATGAACTCAAAGAGAGACCAGAGGAGACTTTGAGTGGATAAAATACTTTACTAACCTGGATACAGTGAAAAAAGTGTCAGTGAATGTGTCACTGACCACAGGCACTCTTCCCCAGGGAGGTCACAAACATGCCCTTCTCCAGGGAGATCACAAACATGCCGTTCCCCATGGAGGTCACGAAACTGCCATTCCCAGGGAGGTCATAAATACGTTTGTACTTAGTGTGACCTGTTGCAAAACAGACGTGATAAACTGCAGGTGTGACACCTGCTTGTCTGCTTCCACAAGCAAGGTTTCTTGCAGGAAAATCATCCCACAGAAATAAACAGAGAATCTTACTTCTTGTCACCAGTCCAGTTGTTTGGTAAAATAAAGACAGTAATATAAACGGACTTTATTTACTGAATACAGATATCTTTCACAAGTATATTTACATTTTGCATATATAACATATAACATTATTGAAGCTATAAACCCATATGCCAAATATAAGCTAATAATCCGGTAAATTATTTTTATTATAAGTCCAACAGTAGTTTATATCACATAGACGTTTTAAGAGCTGCGCAAGTATCACTGCTACACGACTCAGGTCCACACAGTGTGTGTGTGTGTGTGTGTGTGTGTGTGTGTGTGTGTGTGTGTGTGTGTGTGTGTGTGTGTGTGTGTGTGTGTGTGTGTGTGTGTGTGTGTTGTGTGTGTGTGTGCGTGTGTGTGTGTGTGTAGATACAAAACAGTCACAGATTGCATCCACAAAACAGTGTGAACGTACGAAAAGGATAATCAGAGACAAAGTCCACTCACTACTAAGTTTGCAAGTCCCTTCTTGAGACTGAGTCCTCACCAAACAATGCAAAAATAATGTACAACAAAAATAAGTAACAGCTAACACTACCCAATTAAGTCAAAGTCAATTCTAAGTCAAACACTGTGCTTCATTTAAGCACACAATCCGTCTACACACGACGGATGCATAAAAAACATAGGTCTCAGACCACTTCACAGAGGTTATGTCCCGAAAGCAGAACCTAATGTAAGTTCACATGACCTAGTACTGACACCACTCTCTAAGTCTGGGTTAAAACATGACAAAGTGCAACATGGTTCACAATGACTTGTGCAAAGGTGTTTTATGGATACTACGAATGAGGTTAAGAGTGATGACCTTCCCTCTCAGAGGCTATGTCTGTTGTCCACACAACAGTCTGCAGATACAAGATATTGCTTAGAAATTTTAGTCTCAAAAATGACATTGTGGAAGAAAGTTTTTGTGTGTGAAGCTATGTTAATGGAGACGCAGGAACAGCTCGCATCCTTCCCGGTCAGCGGTAAAGCTCAGTCTGTGCAAATGTAAAAGGCTGCACATGGTTCTTTACAACATACCCATGCTCACTGCTTATTATGCAAGTAGTGTCAGGCAACACTAAGTACTGACAGCCAGTGTTACAAAATACTCAAAACTACTAGAAAAAAGTATTGCAAAAAATTTAGAAAGAATAATATATAACAACAAAGTGAGTGGATATTATCTCAGCTGTCAGACAATAATAAATCTTCCTTACTGTAATAATAATAATAATAATAATGCCAAATAACGTTAACAAATTGATATTAACCAAACAGACCATCACAAAATAATGTACAAATGGACATTACAACATATAATAACATTATAATTGGTTAATGGCTTTTGAAAACAACACAGTAACACAAAATGTAACGTGTTTGCTTCGTGTTCCCCACCTCCCGCACTGTCGTAAAATTAAAATTAAAATGAAAAGCGTGAGACTCCATATTCGGCTGGATTTTTAAACAATCTAAAACTACACAATTAATTTTGCAGTTCGTTTCGTATCTCTGCTTTATTTTCAAGAACGAGTCTTTCCTCCCCATGGTCAAATGTCTGCTTCCATGGTCACCTGTCTGCTTCCATGGTCACCTGTCTGCTTCCATGGTCACCTGTCTGCTTCCATGGTCACCTGTCTGCTTCCATGGTCACCTGTCTGCTTCCATGGTCACCTGTCTGCTTCCATGGTCACCTGTCTGCTTCCATGGTCACCTGTCTGCTTCTATGGTCACCTGTCTGCGTCCATGGTCACCTGTCTGCGTCCATGGTCACCTGTCTGCGTCCATGGTCACCTGTCTGCTTCCATGGTCACCTGTCTGCTTCCATGGTCACCTGTCTACTTACATGGTCACCTGTCTGCTTCCATGGTCACCTGTCTGCTTCCATGGTCACCTGTCTGCTTCCATGGTCACCTGTCTGCTTCCATGGTCACCTGTCTGCTTCCATGTCCACATGTCTGCTTCCATGGTCACCTGTCTGCTTCCATGGTCACCTGTCTGCTTCCATGGTCACCTGTCAGCTTCCATGGTCACCTGTCTGCTTCCATGGTCACCTGTCAGCTTCCATGGTCACCTGTCTGCTTCCATGGTCACCTGTCAGCTTCCATGGTCACCTGTCTGCTTCCATGGTCACCTGTCTGCTTCCATGGTCACCTGTCAGCTTCTATGGTCAACTGTCAGCTTCCATGGTCACCTGTCAGCTTCTATGGTCAACTGTCAGCTTCCATGGTCACCTGTCAGATAACACCTTCAATAGTGCTAACACTACGGCTTATCTTAGCTGTCTGAGATTAGCTGAATGAGATCAGTTGTCTGAGATCAGCTGTCTTAGATCAGCTGCCTGAGATCAGTTGTCTGAGATCAGCTGTCTGAGATCAGCTGTCTGAGATCAGCTGTCTGAGATCAGCTTTCTGAGATCAGCTGTCTGAGATCAGCTGTCTGAGATCAGCTGTCTGAGATCAGCTGTCTGAGATCAGCTGTCTGAGATCAGCTGTCTGAGATCAGCTGTCTGAGATCAGCTGTCTGAGATCAGCTGTCTGAGATCAACTGTCTGAGATCAGCTGTCTGAGATCAACTGTCTGAGATCAGCTGTCCGAGATCAGCTGTCTGAGATCAGCGGTCTGAGATCAGCGGTCTGAGATCAGCGGTCTGAGATCAGCGGTCTGAGATCAGCGGTCTGAGATCAGCGGTCTGATATCAGCTGTCCGAGATCAGCTGTCCGAGATCAGCTGTCCGAGATCAGTTGTCTGAGATCAGCTGTCTGAGATCAGCTGTCTGAGATCAGCTGTCTGAGATCAGCTGTCTGAGATCAGCTGTCTGAGATCAGCTGTCTGAGATCAGTTGTCTGAGATCAGCTGTCTGATATCAGCTGTCTGATATCAGTTGTCTGAGATCAGTTGTCTGAGATCAGCTGTCTGAGATCAGCTGTCTGAGATCAGCTGTCTGAGATCAGCTGTCTGAGATCAGCTGTCTGAGATCAGCTGTCTGAGATCAGCGGTCTGAGATCAGCTGTCTGAGATCAGCTGTATGAGATCAGCTGTATGAGATCAGCTGTATGAGATCAGCTGTCTGAGATCAGCTGTCTGAGATCAGTCTGTATTATGTGCAATTTGAGTCAAGCACATGTGCAACATTTAGGTTCCCGTAGAACCTGTAGAATGGTTCTTCATCTGTTGAAGACACCTGTTCTTGAACCTGTCTCAGCATATTCTGGGGTCAAACACCTGTTCTTGAGCCTCTCTCAGCACATCCTGGGGTCAGACACCTGTTCTTGAACCTCTCTCAGCACATCCTGGGGTCAGACACCTGTTCTTGAACCTCTCTCAGCACATCCTGGGGTCAGACACCTGTTGCTGAACCTCTCTCAGGACATCCTGGTGTCAAGCACCTGTTCTTGTGCTCTCTCAGCACATCTGGAGTCAAATTCCTGTTCCTGAACCTCTCTCAGCACATCCTGGGGTCAGACACCTGTTCTTGAACCTCTCTGAACACATCCTGGGGTCAGGCTTTCTTTTTGATTGCCTGGTCGACCAGGCTGTTGCTGTCAGTGGCGCTTATTCAGAGGGTTAAAGGTTCAGTAGATGTTGCATGAGTCATCTTTGAGTCACCTGTTAACTGGGTTGTGTGTACCTCGGGTGTGAAGTCAGCCCTGGGTGGGTGATGTCCACCCCAGGTGTATGAAGTCACTCTCAGGTGTGCGAAAGCACTCCCATGTGTGTGAAGTCACACCCAGGTGTTGAAGTCACTCCCAGGTGTTGAAGTCACTCCCAGGTGTATGGAATCACACCCAGGTGTGTGAAGTCAACCCCGGGTGATCAGGTAACTCTCACATAGACTCAAACTAAAACATTCAGATCTCTTGTACTCCTTATTTCATTGTCGGATTTACCTATAGGCCCGTCGGGCTGAAGCCTAGGGCCTCAAAATCTAGGCTTCCCTCCGGCCTTTCTTACACATTCTGTAAGAGACACTGTAGTCTCTTAATACAAGCCTTGAGTAATGTTCCCTGCGAGCCATTTCACTAGTGGTGAGGCTGGGGGACGGGGAGGAGCCTCGCAAGTGGAATAACCCGGCCCAAGGGCGTCTTTATCGAAATCGAGCACTGGTTTATCTTCCATTGTGTTAGTGAATTTTCCTGATCACTGATGTTCATGATACTTTTATCACCCAGAACTTGTGTAGCTGAGTGTATGTCTGCTGTATCATTCGTGCAGTTGTTGTCGTCCAGTGTCTCTCATCTTACGTGTATCACAGAAAATGGGTCTCATCCGTGACTTATTTTCACACAATTGAGTTACTTGCCTGTTTTAATTTTTAAGGTTATTATCATAATTGATTTTTAGTGCAAGTTACAACTAGGCTTTAAATATTAAGATTTTCCAAGGATCCCACTGGAAATAAGTCACTTTGTCTTCTTTTTTTTTTTTTTTTTTGGGGGGGGGGGGACGGGGTTATTCTGGTTTAATTTACACATATGTTAAAATATGTATGTCAATTGTACTTATGTGACCTGTACCTAACTGAACTTATTTAGGTTAGGTTAGGTAAGGTTTATCAGGAAACAGGATCAATGTTTCTTGACGCGAGTGTTAGTAATATGATGACCAGCCACTGGAGCTTTTGGTCATCTGACCGAGACCTTCCACTGGCTTACACCTCCACCCCCTTCAAAAATTAGTTATATTGTAATAATCACTTACTAACTTAACATAACTACTCTTTTTAGATATTTATCGAAGTTAATATTATATTTTATGCCTAATTGCGGTTGTCTCCTGACTCTTCTCTCTATAGAAGAGTTGTGAAATTTTTGCTGTAGAGGCTTTTCAAGACCGGAAACCAAGCTGGTCAAAGCTTTACTCTGGACAATGCATCGCATGACTTGATAAAGCTTTACACAGAGTCAAACGTTGTCCAGACATAAACATGTTTTGCTGCTAGTGGTTTCTTTCAATATTGTAGCCGAGAAGACACACAACTTCTGTATAATGCAGTAATTTATTAGAGACGTATCGCCCATACAGTGAGTTTTATCATGTCACAAACACAGATCTGGAGAGGGAGATACGACTGTTATATTGTATATATATATATATATATATATATATATATATATATATATATATATATATATATATATATATATATATATATATATATATATATATATAAAAATATATATCTGTGTGTGTGTGTGTGTGTGTGTGTGTGTGTGTGTGTGTGTGTGTGTGTGTGTGTGTGTGTGTGTGTGTGTGTGTGTGTGTGTGTGTGTGTGTGTGTGTGTGTAGTGCCGAATAGGTAAAACTTGCTATTTTGGCTTAAATAGTAACGCTTTTCTTGCCGAATAAGGCAAGTGAAAATTTGAGTATGCAATAATGTCGCAAAAATCATTCTTAACCTAACAAAAAAAATATATTTCATTGTGTTTGTTTATTATTAAATAATTGTAAACTTATCTAAAATATATTTAGTTGGATTAGGCTAAATTAAATTGCGCTTGTTATAATAAGGTTAGGCAAGTTTTCTAAGGTGCTTTTGGTACAAAATTATTAATTTTTACATTAACATAAATGAAAAAAAATATATCTTTAAACGTAAAAGAGAAAATTTTAGAAAGGACTTAATTTTAAATGAGTTGTTTCTAATTGACCAATGTAACTTTGCTAGCTTTCAGTGTGAGGTAGCGTGAGATAGCTAGCTTTCAGTGTGAGATAACGTGAGATAGCTAGCTTTCAGTGTGAGGTAGCGTGAGATAGCTAGCTTTCAGTGTGAGATAGCGTGAGATAGCTAGCTTTCAGTGTGAGATAGCGTGAGATAGCTAGCTTTCAGTATGAGGTAGCGTGAGATAGCTAGCTTTCAGTGTGAGATAGCGTGAGATAGCTAGCTTTCAGTGTGAGGTAGCGTGAGATAGCTAGCTTTCAGTGTGAGATAACGTGAGATAGCTAGCTTTCAGTGTGAGGTAGCGTGAGATAGCTAGCTTTCAGTGTGAGAGAGCGTGAGATAGCTAGCTTTCAGTGTGAGATAGCGTGAGATAGCTAGCTTTCAGTGTGAGGTAGCGTGAGATAGCTAGCTTTCAGTGTGAGATAACGTGAGATAGCTAGCTTTCAGTGTGAGGTAGCGTGAGATAGCTAGCTTTCAGTGTGAGATAGCGTGAGATAGCTAGCTTTCAGTGTGAGGTAGCGTGAGATAGCTAGCTTTCAGTGTGAGATAGCGTGAGATAGCTAGCTTTCAGTGTGAGATAGCGTGAGATAGCTAGCTTTCAGTGTGAGGTAGCGTGAGATAGCTAGCTTTCAGTGTGAGATAGCGTGAGATAGCTAGCTTTCAGTGTGAGATAGCGTGAGATAGCTAGCTTTCAGTGTGAGATAGCGTGAGATAGCTAGCTTTCAGTGTGAGATAGCGTGAGATAGCTAGCTTTCAGTGTGAGATAGCGTGAGATAGCTAGCTTTCAGTGTGAGATAGCGTGAGATAGCTAGCTTTCAGTGTGAGATAGCGTGAGATAGCTAGCTTTCAGTGTGAGATAGCGTGAGATAGCTAGCTTTCAGTGTGAGATAGCGTGAGATAGCTAGCTTTCAGTGTGAGATAGCGTGAGATAGCTAGCTTTCAGTGTGAGATAGCGTGAGATAGCTAGCTTTCAGTGTGAGATAGCGTGAGATAGCTAGCTTTTAGCGTGAGACAGCTTTCAGTGTGAGATAGCGTGTGTGAGATAGCGTGAGATAGCTAGCTTTTAGCAGTGTGAGATAGCGTGAGATAGCTAGCTTTCGTGAGATAGCTAGCTTTCAGTGTAGCGTGAGAGTGTGAGATAGCGTGAGATAGCTAGCTTTCAGTGTGAGATAGCGTGAGATAGCTAGCTTTCAGTGTGAGATAGCTAGCTTTCAGTGTGAGATAGCGTGAGATAGCTAGCTTTTAGCGTGAGATAGCGTGAGATAGCGTGAGATAGCTAGCTTTCAGTGTGAGATAGCGTGAGATAGCTAGCTTTCAGTGTGAGATAGCGTGAGATAGCTAGCTTTTAGCGTGAGACAGCGTGAGATAGCTAGCTTTCAGTGTGAGATAGCGTGAGATAGCTAGCTTTCAGTGTGAGATAGCGTGAGATAGCGTGAGATAGCTAGCTTTTAGCGTGAGATAGCGTGAGATAGCGTGAGATAGCTAGCTTTTAGCGTGAGATAGCGTGAGATAGCGTGAGATAGCTAGCTTTTAGCGTGAGATAACAAGACTTTATTGCGAGACAGTATAATTTAGTAAGCCTTCAGTGCGAGACATTCTACGATAACAAGCTTTCAGTGCGAGACCGAGCAAGATAGCAAGCCTTCAGTGCGAGACCGAGCAAGATAGCAAGCCTTCAGTGCAAGACAGAGCAAGATAGCAAGCCTTCAGTGCAAGACAGAGCAAGATAGCAAGCCTTCAGTGCAAGACCGAGCAAGATAGCAAGCCTTCAGTGCAAGACAGAGCAAGATAGCAAGCCTTCAGTGCAAGACAGAGCAAGATAGCAAGCCTTCAGTTCAACACAGAGCAAGATAGCAAGCCTTCAGTGCAAGACAGAGCAAGATAGCAAGCCTTCAGTGCAAGACAGAGCAAGATAGCAAGCCTTCAGTGCAAGACAGAGCAAGATAGCAAGCCTTCAGTGCAAGACAGAGCAAGATAGCAAGCCTTCAGTGCAAGACAGAGCAAGATAGCAAGCCTTCAGTGCAAGACAGAGCAAGATAGCAAGCCTTCAGTGCAAGACAGAGCAAGATAGCAAGCCTTCAGTGCAAGACAGAGCAAGATAACAAGCCTTCAGTGCAAGACAGAGCAAGATAGCAAGCCTTCAGTGCAAGACAGAGCAAGATAGCAAGCCTTCAGTGCAAGACAGAGCAAGATAGCAAGCCTTCAGTGCAAGACAGAGCAAGATAGCA